>NC_057797.1:673231490-673233121 GCF_018294505.1 Triticum aestivum | reverse complement strand
TATGGGGGAGGGAGACGGTGGCGCGGCCGGTCGCCTGCGGGGGACGAGCCGGTCATGAGAGAGGATATGCAGACTAACTAACTATGCTCCAATTCAACACATCTGGAAGCTACCGAAGATCAAATAAGAGAATCATACAGGACACATCATTTGAAGCACAGAATTCTCATATTACTATTATTTTTCCATCAGGTTTGCACAGACAGTTAGACAGAGGGGGATCCATCATGCCAGATCGGGGGGTAGCGTTGCTCGTTCGCTTGCGGCGCCGGCGGCGCGAATTGGTGGGGCTGCGCTCTCTTGATTTCCCCAAGGTCGTCGGGTAGATGGCGATCACGCGTCTCCTCACCTGATGCAAACAACAGAGTCGATTTCTGATGACAAGAAAGCGTAGGCGATTTACTTTGTTTGTTTGGATCTGAAGAGAGGAAGTACCTGCAGCGACGTGGGCGCGGTGCTCGTGGACGATCCTTGCGGACTCCAGAGGCGAAGCGATGAGCGATGATAGCAGAACGAAACAGATGAAGATGTTGGCCATGGCCATGGGGATAGTCTTCGTCATGATGATGGATTTGGTTCTTGCAGCTTCGATGTGCCTCCTTTTAAGGTGAAGTTCAGTGGGAAGAATATGAGGATAATTTGTAATGTGGTAGGAGTATTATAGATGTCCAATAATAAAAAGGACGCGCATAACGCGTGACCCTTCCCCCTAATGGCCGCGGCGCGGCGTAATGTGTGCACACAACGGCGCAAGGGTCTCTGCACGACCGTCACCGTCCATCCTGAAACGAACGGTGTGACGTATAGTCATCCAATAAGGATGCGCATAGCACGTGGCCGTTCCCCCTAATTGCCGCAACGCGAAGTAAAGCATGCATGCAAAGGTTTATGTGTGACCATATAGGCGAAACGTCGTGTCACCCTCCTTGACCCCTGTCAAACGAGAGTGAGTGTAGCGCATCGATGGTGAGCCCCGCAAACAAATGGGCTGAGCCACAAGCTTTTGCAATAATATGCCAAAAAAGACATTACTTTTCTACCTAACTACAACAAAACCACAGCTTGCCCGCAGAGTACCTCACCGAAAAGAAAAACTCACAGGTAAAAAACTAGAAAACAATCACTTACTTTGTCTCAATTCAATCTATGCAATAAATAAATAAAGTTACCATATATTGTATGTGTCTGTGAGGGTGCTCATATTACCATGTTTTCCTAAAATCTTCAACAACCAGTCAATATAAACAAACTCAGTCTGCCATGTATCAAAAAACTAGTAAAAAAAGTATGCCTATTTGTATTAAACCGTTAAACTAAAAAGAAACTATCATGCCTGATTTGCATGTGACAAATCATGGTGTGCATGAGCATTACCGACATATCTACAAATAAGTTGTTCGCTGAAAAACCCTAACTTCATATAAAAAATAGTTTGCCATGAGTTTGGCATAATAGTGACTTGTCTAAAATTATAATCATATAGCCTGTTTGTGAAATGAAACGAAGTATGGTCCGGACACCAATAATGCTACATGCACGGGCCCTTTACGAGGTTATTACAGAGTTGATCCAGTTGGCAGATTATGGTTGGCGATTTGAGAAAAGTCGGTCCACACACCCCTGAAAATCAG
>NC_057797.1:673035957-673230874 GCF_018294505.1 Triticum aestivum | reverse complement strand
AGCGCCAGAGGGGACGAAATTCCGTGGAGAAAGTCGGTGATGCGAATGGCGATGAGCACAAGAAAGCAACATCAAACTCGGTGGAGCGAGCGAGCGAACGTTCGTAATAACAACACCTTCTATTTTGCTTCCTTCTGATCAAGTAAATTGATACTATTTCCTAATTCTGGATGGATGACCTTCTGATTTTGTACATGGGGACTAGTGCACTATACAATTTGAGGCTGATGCGATTTAGGTCAAATCAATCATATAATGAAATCTTGACAAAAAAGACTGGAAGCATGAAATGCATAACAGAAAGACAAATTCATAAAAACAATAAATAAAGTTCATTAAAGGACGTTAACTTGATGGTTCCAGAGAGACTGTGAAACCGAATATTTATTCAGAAACTTACAAATACACATTTGTACTGAATAAAGCAAGGATGAACAGATGATAACTTAACTTCAAACTTCACAACACTGACAACAGCGGAAGAACAAGGATAAAAACAAAGAGCCATCACGTAATCTACGTCGGAACAAGGGTGACGGACGGCCCCGCCACCGCGGCAAACTCTAACGCCAACCCGGCCGCGAGCGCGATCACCGCCACCACGCCAGCGGCGCCGCACAGAGCGGCGCGCCGTCTCCACCAGCGCCGCCGAGCGGCAGTACCTGTCGTGGGCGCCACCTCTATCGCCGCGGCCGCCTCCTTGTGTGCTTCCGCCGCGTCGCCGCTCCCGGGGCTGCACTTGGGGTCGGGCGCCACCTCCGGGCCCGTGAACTCGAAGCCGGAGCAGGAGTCGTTGCATGAGCAGCCGCCGGACGACCCGGACTCGGACTCGGACGCCGCCTGATCGGCTTCTTCTTCCTCGGTTGCCGCGGCGACGACACTCTGCGCCCACTGCTGGAACGCCCTCTCGAGGACGCCGAAGCGCTCCTCGGCCTCGACAAGGTGCCCCGGCCGCCCGCCGCTGTGGCTGTGGCTGTCCCGCTCGGCGGCGATGAGCGAGCGGAGGAAGTCGATCCTGGCCTGGATCTCCGGGAACAGTCTGGCGTCCACGTCGTAGCGCCGCGGCCGGGAGTTGAGCGCCTTGTCGAGGCAGTCGTCAAGTTCGACGAGCTTCCGCTCCACCACGGGGTTCGAGCGACGGCTCGCCGGCCGCGTCGCCGCCAGCGGCGTGTCCATGGCAGGGCTTCTTCCGTTTCTGGCGCGGCAGTGGCGTTCTCCGTCGGTGGTGGCCGCACTGATGTGGGAACGGGCGGTTTTGTTGCGGTCTGAGCGGCCGCGTGTGAGGTTTGAGGGGTTGCGGCTCTTCGCCGGAACGTGCGCGCGCGCTTTGGCAACCGCATCGTCGGGAGCGCGCAAATTCGATCTGATTTCTGCGTGCCTCGTGAGGCGAGAGCGTGCGCATTTTTGATGTGGGAAGTGGGAGTAACCGCAATCTCAAGAACTCGCGGAGTGAAGGGAACGATGCATCGAATATTCTCGGCCCCGTGGGCTGATTTCGGCTTTTCCTTTTTCAGTTAATTATGGGCTGCTTTTGGAGGCCTCCTGCACAGGCTGGTTCGCCAGTAGAAATTGCCCCTATAGGCAAAATCACTAATTAAGGAGTACTCGTTGCAAAGAACACTCCACTTTCTCAGTCACGACAAGTGGTGCACATGCAGCGCGTCACTTGTCGCAACCTGAAAGTTTTCCCTTTTTTCGTAGATCCGTTTATTCAAAACGTTTTATCTCTTAAACCGTGCGTCCAAATTTCGAACCGTTTTCACCATTGGATTCCTCGCGTCGAGATCATCAAAACTAGATCCCATGTTGATAGGTTCTGACGAAATTTTTTTCATAAAAAAACCAGGAAAAAAAACCGGGTGAAAAAACCGAACCGGGAGCACGGTTTTTTCCCTTTCCGAAAGAGACCCGCCCGTGCCTCTCGTAAAATCACAACCGTGCCTCTCGTGGAAGCAAAACCATGACTCTCGTGTAAGGAAAAATACAACAGAAACCGTGTTTTTTTTCGTTTCCGAGAGGGACGGCCGTGACTCTCGCGAAAGCACAACCGTACCTCTCGCGAAAGCAAAACCGTGACTCTCGCGAAAGGAAAAAAAACAGAAAACACGTATTTTTTTCCCTTTCAGATAGGCACGGTCGTGACTTTCGCGTAAGCACAACCATGCCTCTCGCGGAAGCAAAACTGTAACTCTCACGAACGAAAAAAAAATAGAAAACGCGTTTTGTCCGAGAGGCACGGGCGTGACTCTCGCGAAAGCACAATCGTGCCTCTTGCGAAAGCAAAACCGTGACTCTCGTGAAAGAAAGAAAAAAACAAAAAAATGTTTTTTTTGTTTCCGAGAGGCACGGCCGTGACTCTCGCTAAAGCACAACCGTGCCTCTCGCAGAAGAAAAACCATGACTTTCACGAAAGAAAAAAAGAAAACACGTTTTTTCACGATTTTTTTTCAAAAAGTTAAGAAAGACCGGGGGGAAACCAAAACGTCGAAACCCCCCAAAAAAAACCGTTTAAAAAGCCGAAAACGCGTGCGGAAAAATAAAAAAACAAAATCCGAAAGAAGCGTCCAGAGCGCGACACGTGGCGAATGGCTGAGAGCGCGCCAAGTGGTGCTGATCGTTGCGAGGCTCCCGAAGGAGCACTCGTTAACTAGTTGCTCCCCCCTATAGGTGACGACCAGCGGGCCAGTTCATTACTGCGGTTTGTCGTAGGTTCGCACTGCCCCGTTTTTCATCAGATATTTTTTGTTTTCTTTTGTTTTTTCCTTTGGTTTTATTTGTTTTTCACCTGATTTCTCCTTTTTTTTCTCTTCATTTTACTTTGGTTTTCTTTGTTTTCACATTGTTTTTTTGGTTTTTTTCTCTCTTTGTTTCACTTTGGTTTTCTTTGTTTCTTTTCTAGATTTCTTTGGTTTTTTGCTTTTTGTTTTGTTTCTTTGTCGGTTTTCAATTTTTCATCGATTTTCAATTATTTCAATCCATATCTGCTTTTTTCTCAGTACACAACATACATTTTAGAGCACATGTGAAGTGCTTTTCTGACACATGTTGGACATTTTTTAAATACATGATGTACAATCTTTAAAAATGCATATTTAGAATACACGGTGACATCCCGAAATACATGTCGCCCATTTGTTTAATGCCAATAAACATTTAAGCATGAATAATTTTCTTACATTGTATAAACAATTTCATAGACATTTTTGGAAATACTGATTATTTCTTTAAAATGCCATGTACATTTTTAATGAAAATAAATATGATAACCTACGCAATTGTTTTTATAATGCATTTAAACATGATCACCTTGTTGTCTCAAGAAAAGAAAATTGTGCACCTCGCATCATGTGGCACATAGCCGCACCCACGCTGGTTTCCTAACCAGCCCTCGCTCACGCGAGATCTATTTCTTGCCTAGAGCGGGACGGTAGGTTGTCTCGCTATAGGCGAGCACGAGCGCGCCAGCCATTTTAGTGCAGTTTTCTCATTAGCTGTAGGTTGGCTTTAGGTCTAGTTTTCTCTGTTTTTATTTCTTTCTGTTATTTTTGTTTTTTCACCAGTTTTCTTCTTCTTATTTTTTTTTCATTTTTTCGTTATAACTTCCTTTTCCTTTTGCTTTCCAGTTTTTGTTTTTTTATCGGGTTTCACACGTTTTTCCTTTTCTTTCTTTTCTTTGTTTCTTCTCTTCGAATTTCATTGTTTTTGTTTGCTTTTATTTGTTTCTCTTTCCTTTTCGCTATTTTTATGGAAAAGGCTATCAATCAGCCAGACTGAAAACTCATTGCTTGTCCGCCGCCACCTCTATGCTACATGTGTCCTTGTGGGTCTCACCAACCTTATCTTCTCCCCTTTCTCAGCCTTATCACATCCTTTGTTTTCTCTTCACCTGTAATGGCCATGGAAGAGTGAAGCTCGCACGGAGGGCTAGGCGGAGCTTGTACACGTATGCGCTTTGCGGTTCAGCCGCGCGACCATGGTTGGGATGGCTGGGGCGACATGTGTGGCGTGGAGCGATGCAGGAAGGGACCAGTCCGAGCTTGAGCTTCGCCACGGCATGTCCATGGCGGCCGGACTTGGATGTGCAGATGTTTCATTTAACAAGGTCTTTTACTGTGAGTTTTTGCAGCACCGGCGTTTGCAACACGATCGACGGTTATGCCTGTGTGATATGCATAGGCAACAACGGTGTTTTCTCCACATCATTTCATTGCAAAAATTTCCACAACATATCTATGTTGCAAAAGTTCTTCCGAAACATCATCGATGTTACAAAAATGTGAAGACGAAATAAATATCTGCGACATAACCTCTGTTCCAAAGCTCATTCCGCAACATCATCTATGTTGCAAAAGATAAACAAGGTGATAGAAGAATTTTTTCCTGCAACACAACCTTGCAAATAAAATTTCTGCAACATGATCATTGTTGCAAAAATGACGCTTAAGAAAATAACACGTCAAGCTAAAAATACACTTTGGGTGGTTTTGCAACGAAGCCGTTGTTGCAGAGCGAACATCGCAAAGACAAGCTTGTTGCAATTTGAGACACACGCTTGAGGAGATCTAACGGTTATTTTTGAGTCAATCGGATGGCGTCGGAGGCGGCAGATGTTTTCGTTCTATCCACCGTCCAATGCGTAGCATCGCCCTATTTTTATCCTGATTTCTTTGCCTTTTTTTTCATTTATTGTATGTATTTTTCTTTACTGTTTTCATCGATCATTAGAACATCTGTTGATTATTTCTTATTCATTGGGTTATTTTATGTTTTTCATTGTTTTCTTTGTTTTTTTGTTTTTTCATCTTTTTTTCATATAGAACATGAACATTTTCAAATACATCGACTAATTTTATAAAATACATACTTTTTATTTCTACATTTTTCATATACATCGTATATATCAGGAACATTTTTTATATATGTCTAACATTTTTAATATACAAGTTTAACATTTTTAATACATAATGAACATTTAAAAGTATATATATTTTTTATGTCTACTTTGCTCATACATATTCTATATTTTTGTATATACACGTTTAACATTTTCTATATACACCAGGGACATTTTCTATATACACGTTTAACATTTTTCATATACATGATTAACATATACTTAGAAATATTTTTTATGTCTACTTTTCTCATACACATTCTACATTTTTGTATACATCAGGTATAACTAGATCTGGCCCTTTCCATAAAAAGAAAAATGGAAAAAGAAGAAGAGGTATAACTATGATCGCGAACACCCTGCAAAAAAGAAAACTTTGACCACTAACCATCTGAAGCAACAGACAGTTCTTTTTTTTCGCGAATACGTAACTTGCGTATCATTGCATTGAGCAACAGCCAGTTCTGTGCCTTTCAATGCTGGAAGCTTCAAGAGGCGCTTAGGAAAGGAAAAAATAAATATCACAAAATAAAAAATACCTAAGCGCCCCACCCTCCCAATGCTGAGCGCTAACTTCAAGCGCTAATTACGACCACGCACGCCTGGCGGAGCGAAGAAAAGAGGCCTAGCGCCCGATGCAAACCTTTGCATCGATGCCACACCTAAGCTAGGATTTGATGGGCTAACTGCTAATCGGCCGGGAAATCAATGGGAAATATATCCTGGCGTCCGTCTAAGCGTCTGGCGTTGGAGATGCCCTAGAATATGGCTGGTCCTTTGGAAGCCTTCAAACAAGTTGGTCTTGCCTCTTATTAATCCTCTGGTTTGATTTTTGTGCAATGTTGTACTCCCGTCCGTGACCGACAAGATGCAATATTCAAGTTACGAGCCAGCTTAACAGTTTAGCAACAATCCAATACGTCCAGGTCATAATACTCAAGGATACATCAATCAGCAAGCAGGAACAAACGCCAACATGCACCCACTAATGCAGCGATCTTGTCATTAGCGCCATTTTTCAGCAAACCGATCCAGATCAGACTCCCAATTGCCGTCGATCACATGCAAGTTCACGAGCAAGAGAACGCAAGCACGCAAATAATTCACCAGCATGGCACCGATCTCCCCCCTATAAATACCAGACTCAAGCACCACCCTTAGGGCATCACAAGCACTTAGCAGTCCAGAGCTCCAGATCAGCTACTTGATCTGTGCTTACTGATCACTCGGCAGCAATGGCAGGCAAGGCATCGATCGCGCTGTTCCTCGCCGTGAACCTGGTCGTCTTCTCCGTGGCCAGCGCGTGCGGGGGAAACTGCCCGACCCCGTCGACGCCCACCCCATCGACGCCCACCCCGACCCCGGGCTCGCTCGGCAGGTGCCCACGCGACGCGCTGAAGGTGGGCGCGTGCGTCAACGCGCTGAACCTGGTCAAGGTCCAGGTGGGCAGGCCGACCGCGTTGCCGTGCTGCCCGCTGGTGGATGGGCTCGTCGACGTCGAGGCGGCCCTGTGCCTCTGCACGGTGATCAATGCCAGCGTCCTCAGCATCGTCAAGCTCAACCTCCCCATCAACCTCAGCCTCATCCTCAACCACTGCGGCAAGAAAGCGCCCACCGGGTTCATGTGCTAAGCGATCTAGCAAGGTGTGACATGCAGCCCACGCATACGTTGGCTGCATGCGGCCATGCGGATTAGTGGTGCGAGAGGGGCATTGTTCTGCTTGATCAGTTGTTTTGTTTCTGCCGGTTACGTTGTTTGCTTGGTTTTGCTACTTGACGTGCTAGCCACAAGTCTACACATGCATGCATGCATGCTACAGAGAGTACGTATGTAGACGGTTTAATCATTTTTAATGTTTTTTTTATCGTTCTTTCTTGGCGCGTTCTTTCATGGCTTATGGCTTGTATTAGTTTTGTACGATCTGCATGATGAATAAAGTTTTTCCTTACTACATGCTTCCCGTGGAAGCTGTAATACTGTTTGGTGATTTGCCAAATAGGCTTTGATCAATGCTGGACGAAGGTTTCCCTCACAAAAAATATGGTGAAGGAACCTACGAAAATTGACCTATGTGATTATGCGTCCAACTATTGTTGCCGCTAGAACTGCTTTTCTTTTAGATCGTTTTTTCCTCTCGTCCTGGCGGTTGGAACCATAGCCGCCACCAGAAAGCCAATCTTGTAGCGCCGTTCTCCGGCGGCTCTCCTTCGCCGGTGACCTTGTTCATCGGTGATGAGGGGGGAGGGGGGGGGGGGGGGGGTCACCGGATTCACGCGCGTGGATCATTTTTATTCTTTTTATTATTAGTCTCTCTCTTTCTTTTCTTTCTTTCTTGGCGAGTTCTTTCATGGCTTATGGTTTATATTTGTTTTGTACGATCTGCGTGATGAATAAAGTTTATTTTTACCACGCGCTTCCGGTGCTAGCTGTAATACTGTTTGGTGACTTACCAAATAGGCTCGATCAATAGTGGACCAAGGTTTCACTCATAAATGTAAAAAAAAAAACAGTTTCGCTAAAGCACATCTAGATGTGCCATAAGTATTGCACATCTAAGTTCTATATCATTGATCTTATGTGAAGATTCATGTGGACATTTTTCTTTTTCCTTTCCTTTTCCTTTCTATGTTTGCTTGTGTCACTTAGATGTGCAATAACTAAGACACATTTAGATGTGCCCTAGACAACCCCCACCAAAATGGTGGACAAAGTTTCTGACCGTAAGTATACAAAAATCCTACTTCTACGAAAACTAACCCATGCAATCATGTGTCCAACTCTCACCAATCTCTCTCCCCCCCCTCCCTAATTTTTCAAGGTGGGCCTCCCTTCCCTCTAATCAAAATTTTTGCCAGCTAATCCCATACGTAACTCTTCGTAACTATTATTCATAGGTGCAAATGGGTAGTTGAACTTAAGTTAACAAGGTTTGATTTGTGTCGGGCAATACTGTATATTTGGCATTTATGATACGTTTCCAATGTATCTATAATTATTTTTGTTCCATGCTGTTATATTACCATTTTTGAATGTTTTATAATTATTTTATAGTCATTTTATATCATTTTTGGTACTAACCTATTGACATAGTGCCAGGTTTCAATTGCTGTTTTTTGCATGTTTTTTTACATTGTAGGTAATCAATATCAAACGGAGTCCAAACATAGCGAAGCTTTTTGTGGATTTTTTTGGACCAGAAAACAACTAATGGGCCGGAGAAGCGCCTGGGGGAGGGGGGTGCTCCGAGGGGAGCACAACCCACCAGGGCGCGCCTGGAGGCCCAGGCGCGCCCTGGTGGATTGTGCCCATCTCGGGTGCCCACCGGACCGCCTCTTTACTCTATAAATACCCCAATATTCTAGAAACCCTAGGGGAGTCGACGAAAATCAATTACAGCCGCCGCAAGTTCCAGAAATACCAGATCCAATCTAGACACAATCACGGAGAGTTTCATCATGTCCATTGGTGCCTCTCCGGTGATGCGTGAGTAGTCTTTTATAGACCTACGAGTCCATAGTTCGTAGCTAGATGGCTTCCTCTCTCTCGTTTGATTCTCAATACAGTGGTCTCTTGGAGATCCATATGATGCAATTCCTTTGCGGTGTGTTTCTTGGGATCCGATGAACTTTGAGTTTATGATCAGATCTATCTCTTTTTATCCATGAAAGTTATTCGAGTCTTCTTTGATCTCTTATATGCATGATTGCTTATAGCCTCGTATTTCTTCTATGATATTTGGGTTTTGTTTGGCCAACTTGATATATTTATCTTGCAATGGGAGGATGTGTGTCAGTGTCAAAACCGGCAGATCTCGGGTAGGGGGTCCAGAACTGTGCATCTAAGGATCGAAGGTAACAGGAGGCAGGGGACACGATGTTTACCCAGGTTCGGGCCCTCTTGATGGAGGTAATACCCTACGTCCTGCTTGATTGACTTTGATGAGTATAGGGGTTAAAAGAGTTGATCTACCTCGAGATCGTAATGGCTAAACCCTAGATGTCTAGCCTGTATGATTATGATTGCCTCTACGGACTAAACCCTCCGGTTTATATAGACACCGAAGGAGGCTAGGGTTGTACAAGGTCAGTTTACAGGGGAAGGAAACCATACATCTGGACGTCAAGCTTGCCACACACGCAAAGGAGAGTCATGTCCGGACACCGGGGGGGGGGGTCTTCTATCTTGTATCTTCACGACCCAACAGTCCGACCCACATCACATGTCCCTGACGCCTGGGGACCCCCTAATCCAGGACTCCCTCAGTAGCCCCCGAACCAGGCTTCAATGATGATATGTCCGACGCGCAGATTGTCTTCGGCATTGCAAGCCGGGTTCCTCCTCCGAACACTTCAAAGCAATTTGATCAAAAGGAACTGTATTCGGCTTTTCGGCGCTGACGCTGTATCCGGCTTACACCTTCAGCTTCGCAAAGTGGGCTCGCCCTGATGCTTCGGAAAGCTTTGTCTTCACATTAAATATAATACCCTTCAGCTTCTGTGCTGCCGTCGCCTCGGCTTCCACGTGTTAGAGGAATATGAAGGGTCCTATGGAAAGCGTCTATTTAAGAAGCACCCTAGACGGTTGAGGTCATCGCGGAGCCATACTCCATTGTGGTGAAGCTTCGTGGTGTTGTTGGGAGCCTCCAATTAAGCTGTGGAGATTGCCCCAACCTTGTTTGTAAAGGTTCGGTCACCGCCTCCAAGGGCACCAATAGTGGAATCACGACATCTCGCATTGTGTGAGGGCGTGAGGAGAATACGGTGTCCCTAGTGGCTTCTTGGGGAGCATTGTGCCTCCACACCACTCCAACGGAGACGTACTTCCTCTCAAAGGGAAGGAACTTCGGTAACACATCCTCATCTTCACTGGCTCCACTCTTGGTTATCTCAACCCTTTACTCGTGCAAGTTTATCTTGTGTTACATCCCGTGCTTGCTTGTGTACTTATTGTTGTTGCATCATATAGGTTGCTCACCTAGTTGCATATCTAGACAGCCTACTTTGATGCAAAGTTTAAATTGGTAAAGAAAAGCTAAAAATTGTTAGTTGCCTATTCACCCCCTCTAGTCAACTATATCGATCCTTTCAATTGGTATCAGAGCCTCATCTCTTTATTACGGACTTTGTCGTCCGAATAGTATGGTTGACACCGTAGACGGTGAGGAGGAGCACCCCGGTGTGATTCCGCCCTCGTCTACGGCCAATGGGGGAACCTCGGTCTGACGTGAGGAGCTCAATGTGGCTTTGGACACATTTAAAACCTCCATGACGGTCGAGGTCAAAGGCGTGCTTAAAAACTTTCTTGATGGTCTTAAATTGTCCACCGCACCGTTGGAAGTGGTCGATCCCACTAACAAGGTGACGGATACTAACTCCGACAAGGGGGAAGCTTCTAGTGATAAAGTTCCTTTGTCTAGTGGTAAACGTGGTAATGGCATCTTTGCCCATGTGGGACCTCCACTTACCTATGGAGGACCGATTCCCTCCACTCATTTAAATCATGCCGATTCTCCTCCTAAGATTGTGAAAAATGAGGATTTTGACGCTTGGGTCTATCACTTTAAACGTCATTTAAATCATGTTAATGCTAACCTTTGGAGAATCATTGAGCAAGGTTTCTATCCGCATGACCCAAGCAACTTCACCCCAAGAGAAGCCGCGGATCATCAATTCAACGAGAATGCTCTCTTCATCATCCAAGATGCAATCCCTCCCGAAGATATTGCGCATCGACCATTCACCGTGGCAAAGGAAGCATGGCAACATGTTGTTTGCCTTTACAAGGGAAGAACATGTTGGGGAACGTAGTAATTTCAAAAAAATTCCTACGCACACACTTGATCATAGTGATGCATAGCAACGAGAGGGGAGAGTGTTGTCTACGTAGCCTCGTAGACCGTTAGCGGAAGCGTTATATCAACGCGGTTGATGTAGTCGTACGTCTTCACGATCCGACCCATCCAAGTACCGAAAGCACGACACCTCCGAGTTCTGCACACATTCGGCTCGGTGACGTCCTCACCTTCTCGATCCAGCAAGAGGGGCGAAGTAGTAGATGAGTTCCGGCAGCACGACGGCGTGGTCACGGTGTTGGTGAAGAACAATCTCCACAGGGCTTCGCCTAAGCACTACGAAAACTATGACAGAGGATAAACTAGAGGGGACGGAGTAGCCGGCACACGGCTTGGTGTTTCTTGATGTGTCTTTGGTGCTAGCCCTGCCCCTCTATTTATATGTTGAGCCCTGGGGTCGAAACTTGGAGCAAAAGCCTCCTCAAAGTCGGTTTTGCCCGAAAGGAAAGAGTCCCACTCGGACTCTAGGACCAAATGCCACAATCCTTGGCATCTAGCCCAGACGCCATGGGCCTCGGCGTCTGGCCCAGGGCCAGACGCCAGGGTCTCCGTCGTTTGGCCCCTAGCCTCTGCAAAACTCCTTTTGCACCGACTTATAGCCCCGTGGGCCTAACCCCTTGGCCTAACCATATCATCCAATATATGAATCTTTACCTCCAGACCATTCTGGAGCTCCTTGTCATGTCCGTGATCTCATCCGGGACTCCAAACAACATTCGTTCACCAACATACATAACTCATATAATACTATATCATCAATGAACGTTAAGCGTGCGGACCCTATGGGTTCGAGAACTATGTAGACATGACCGAGACACTTCCCTGGTCAATAACCAATAGCGGAACCTGGATGCCCATATTGGCTCCTACATATTCTACGAAGATCTTTATCAGTCAAACCGCATAACAACAAACGTTTGTTCCCTTTGTCATCGGTATGTTACTTGCCCGAGATTCGATCATCAGTATCTCAATACCTAGTTCAATCTCGTTACCAGCAAGTATCGTTACTCATTCTGTAATACATCATCCCACAACTAACTCATTAGTTACAATGCTTGCAAGGCTTATAGTGATGTGCATTACCGAGTGGGCCCAGAGATACCTCTTCGACAATCCGAGTGACAAATCCTAATCTTGAAATACGCCAACCCAACAAGAACCTTTGGAGACACCTGTAGAGCACCTTTATAATCACCCAGTTATGTTGTGACATTTGTTAGCACACAAAGTGTTCCTCCGTAAACAGGAGTTGCATAATGTCATAGTCATAGGAACACGTATAAGTCATGAAGAAAGCAATAGCAGAATACTAAACGATCAAGTGCTAAGCTAACGGAATGGGTCAAGTCAATCACATCATTCTCCAATGATGTGATCCCGTTAATCAAATGACAACTCATGTCTATGGCTAGGAAACTTAACCATCTTTGATTCAATGAGCTAGTCAAGTAGAGGCATACTAGTGACACTCTGTTTGTCTATGTATTCACACATGTATTATGTTTCCGGTTAATACAATTCTAGCATGAATAATAAACATTTATCATGATATAAGGAAATAAATAATAACTTTATTATTTCCTCTAGGGCATATTTCCTTCAGCGCAAGCATTCAACGCTCCAACTATGAAGTGGTGCAAGATGAAGCTGATGAATTTGCTATGAATGAAGGTGAAGAACCTCGTGATCTCTACCGGAGACTAACCACACTCGTGGTCTCCGAGATCATGGGAGCAAGGATACAAATGACAATTGGATCAAGCGGAAATTTCTCAAAGCCATGATGCCTTACCATAAGGCCATGTCCTCCGTCCTCCGTCATCCGTCAAAGGCCGGACTTCCACACCTTGTCCTCAAGTGAAGTGTTGGATGAGTTTGTGGCAATGAGTATCTTGGACAAGACCGCCGACAACGCGGTGTTGCGTTCTCAAAGAGGAAAGAAGCCCAACCTTTCCTTGAAAGCCAAGGCTAGTGTGGAAGAAGAGGAGGAAGAGGAGAGCAATCCCGAGGATACAAAATATGATTATCATGAGCACATGGCTCTCGCTTCAAGACAATTTTGGAGCAGGAAGAACTCAAGGCCCAACTTCAACAAGAGAAGCTCAAGTGGCGCCAAGGGAAAGCAACGTGTGAGGACTTGCTAAAATTGTGGAAATGTGAGCCACTTTGTTGCGGAGTGCGCCTATGAGAAGAGGGAAGACAATGGTGGCAAGCTCATCTGTAAGGACAAGGCCAAGTCTTTCCCCAACAAGAACCACTTCACCAAGAAGGCTCCTCCCAAGGTATTGGTGGCACAAGAAGAGTACAATGAGGATGATGATGATGAAGACGGTGAGACAGTTTCCATGGCCTCCATGGCCATTGCGACAACCCCACAGGCATCCCTCTTCGACTCACCCAATGAGAACATCACCGCCAAGTGTCTCATGGCTAAAGCCACCAACAAGGTAACCCCCAACATCAAAACTACCATCATTACTCATCCTTCTTTGACGAATTGCATTGATGAAAGTGGGGGGAGGGGGTCCAATGTGAGGAAAATGAGTTTGAGTCTTTTATGAGTAAGCTTAAGGGTAAATCCAAGAAGCACTTCATTGCTCTCTTGGAACAACTTGGTGAAGCCAATGACATGATCGAGGCTCACGAAGACACCATCTCTAAGATGGAGTGGCATAGTCATGACTATGATGATGAGATAGCGGATCTCTCTAATGCTCTTGAGGAAGAGCGTGGTCATTGCTTGGCTCTTGAGGAGTCACACAACGGTGACCATGCTAAATTAAAGAAAGATCTTGATAATGCTCTTGTTGTGTCTTGTGTGCTAAATTCTGAGAAGGACAAACTTGATATTGATCTTGCTAGACTCAAGGAGGAGTTTGATATACTTGACAAGGCTCACAAAGCCTTGAAGAGTACTCATGCTAGTCTTAAAGAGTCTCATGATCAACTCCAAGTGAGGCTAACCAAGGAGAAAGCCACCTTTCCTCATATGGTTTTAATTGATAATGCAAATGCTACTAACCCTTGTTGTGAGCATGTGCATCTTATTGAGGAGAATGCAAAGTTGAAGGAGCAACTTGAGAAAGGCCTTGTGTCGTGCATACAAGGTGATAAGAACCTCAACAATCTCTTGAGCAATCAAAAGGAAGTTGTGGACAAGGAAGGGATTGGGTTTGCCCCAAGTCCAAGAACAAGAAGAAGAATGACAAGGCCAAACGACCTCCTCTCATGCAATCTTTTGTCAAAGAGGGAGAAGGTGCCTCTAAGGAGAAGAAGAACAATGTGAAGGGTGGTGGTGTCAAGAAGGGCATTTCCACCCCTTTCAACAAAGCCGACATGTTTATGCTAAATTTGTTGGTTCTCCTTATGAGTACATTGAATGGTCTATTTGGGTTCCTAAGACCCTTGTCACTAACATCAAAGGACCCATTACAAAATGGGTACCTAAAACCAAGCATTGATATCTTATAGGTGTTTGCTTCTGGTGGGGTATCATGGTTGCTCGATAGTGGAGCCACTAATCATATGACCGGAAGCAAGGATTTTGTGGTGGACGTGCAAAAGATTCCATCTATGCCCACCAATGTCGAGTGGGGTGATGCCTCGTCCTCTAAGGTATTGGGGCTTGGCAAGGTTGTCATTTCTCATGATCTCACAATCAAGAAGGTCATGCTTGTTGAGTCCCTTGCATACAATTTACTTTTCGTTCGTCAACTTGCAATCATGGGCTTTGCCACTTTCTTTGATATTGATACAGTGGCCCTCTTCTGGAGCAAGACTCTTAAAGTAGCCTTTGTTGGGCATGTCGAGAACGTTCTCTATGTGATTAACTTCTCGGAGTGACCCACTAAGCCCGTGACATGCCTAATGGCTGAAGTTGACGTGCGATGGCTTTGGAATCGCCGTTTAGCCCATGTCAATATGAGATCTTTGCAAAGTCTTCTCAAGGGGGACCATGTCCATGAACTAACAAATGTTAGTTTTGCCAAAGATCGTGCTTGCATTTCTTGTATTGAAGGAAAGCTACATGAGAAGGCACACCCTCCCACGACTATCATCTACTCAAAGAGGCCCTTGGAGCTCCTTCACTTGGATCTCTTTGGGCCTCCATCCTTTGATAGTCTTGGGGGTAGAAAGTATTGCTTGGTGATTGTGGATGATTATTCAAGATACACTTGGGTATACTTCTTCAAAAGGAAGAGTGAGACCCAACAAACCGTCATCACTTTGCAAATGAAGCTCAACGTCAACACAATGCAAAGATCTTGACAATAAGAAGTGACAATAGCACCGAGTTTAAGAACTACACCTTGGATGAGTTTCTTAGTGATGAGGGGATAAAGCACCAATATTCCGCACCATACACCCCTCAACAAAATGGTGTAGCAAAGAGGAAGAACCATACGTTGATGGATGCGGCAAGAACCATGATGGCAGAGTTCAAGTCTCCATACAACTTTTGGGCCAAAGCCATCAACACCACGTGTCATGCATCCAATCGGATCTACCTCCGCAAAGGCTTGAACAAGAATCCATATGAGATACTCATCGGTAACAAGCCCAACCTCAAGTACTTCCGGGTGTTAAGGTGTAAGTGTTTCATTCTCAAGAAAGGTGTTTGTTTGTCTAAATTTGAGGCTAGAGCTCATGAGGGCATATTTGTTGGTTATGCTACAAACTCTCATGCTTACCATGTCCTCAATAAGTCCACGGGACTTATTGAGGAGACGTGTAACATGGAGTTTGATGAGAATAATGGCTCCCAAGTGGAGCAAAGTGGTACTTGTGATGTAGGTGAGGAAATTCCTCCCCAAGCCATAAGAAGAATGGGTGTTGGTTTTATCCTACCCATTGAGGAACCCCTTGTGGCCGAAGGAGAAGGACAATGTTCCACTCAAGTGGAACCATCACCAACCCAAGACCCACACGTTTCCGAAGAACAAAGTGAAGGCCCTCAACCTCATGAACAAGACCAAGGGCAAGATCAACGTCAAGATGGCGTTGAACCACCAAGTGATGCCCAAGGTCAAGTTCTCTCCTCCGAGCAAGTTCAAGATCAAGAGAAGCTCAAGATCAAGAACAAGCTCAAGACGACGCTCAAGATGATCAAGTAACCGCAACTCAACTCACTCCTGAGGAGGAATTGGAGCGTCGTGCCGCCAAGATTGCATCCAAGCTATCTACCAAGGGTCATCTCATGACAAATGTGCTTCAAAGCATACGAAAGGGGGTAAGCACTCATATACAATTGGCAAACTATTGTTAACATCATGCGTTTGTCTCTTGTGTTGAACCCCAAAAGGTCTATGAGGCGCTCGAAGATCCGGATTGGCTTAATGCCATGCATGAAGAACTCAACAACTTCGAGCACAACAAGGTGTGGAGAATGGTGCCAAGGCCAATGGGGAACCATAATGTCATTGGAACCAAGTGGATATTCATGAACAAGCAAGATGCTCATGGAATTATTGTCCGCAACAAGGCTCTCTTGGTAGCTCAAGGCTACTCCCAAGTCGAGGGTATCGACTACGGTGAAACCTTTGCTCCCGTTGCTCGCCTTGAATCTATTTGTTTGTTGATTGCTTATGCTTCTCATCATAACTTCAAGTTGCAACATATGGATGTGAAGAGTGATTTTCTTAATGGTCCTATTAATGAGTTGGTGTATGTCAAACAACCCCTCGGGTTCGAGGATCCCTATTTCCCCGATCATGTGTACCAACTCGATAAGGCACTCTATGGCCTTAAACAATCCCCACATGTGTGGTATGACCACCTTACCGAGCTGTTGCAAGATCGTGGGTTTGAAATTGGGAAAATCGACCCCACTCTTTTTACTAAGAAGGTCAAAGGGGAGTTGTTTTGAAGGAAATCGACCCCACTCTTTTTACCAAAATAAAAGTCAGCCAATCTCAACAAAATTGATAGCAACTACTCCTACAAGTGCTTAGAGCCCATATCATGCATTAGAACTACTTGGAACCATATAAATTTTACATGCAAGCTCAAGAACAGGGTCACCTAGGCAGCACAAATTTGCAATGAATAAAGCACTAGAACAAAAACTAATTGGACCAATGGAGGAGTCACATACCAAGGAACAATCCCCCCAAGCAGTTTTGTGAGAGGTGCTTTGAGCAAGGAGATAAAAAATGGCAGCAAAATGAACTTGGACTCGGGTTTGAGCTGGATAATGGTGTTTGTGGGAGGAAGAAGGAGTGTGTGGGTGCAGGAATAAGTGAAGGAGGTCTACCGTGGGCCCACGAGGCAGGGGGTGTTGGGGAACGTAGCAGAAATTCAAAATTTTCTATGCATCACCAAGATCAATCTATGGAGTAATCTAGCAACAAGGGAAGGAGAGTGCATCTACATACCCTTGTAGATCGCTAAGCGGAAGTGTTCAAGTGAATGGGGTTGATGGAGTCGTACTCGTCGTGATCCAAATCACCGATGATCCTAGTGCCGAACGGACGGCACCTCCGTGTTCAACACACGTACAGCCCGGTGACATCTCCTACTCCTTGATCCAGCAAGGGTAGAAGGAGAGGTTGGGGAAGACTCCATCCAGCAGCAGCACAACGGCGTGGTGGTGGTGGAGGAGCGTGGGACTCCATCAGGACTTTGCCAAGCACTACGAGAGACGGGGAGGGAGAGGGGTAGGGCTGCGCCAACATGGAGATTGAATCGCGTGTTGGGCTACCCCTTTGCCTCCACTATATATAGGGGGAGAGGGAGGTCTGCGTCCCCACCTAGGGTTCCCACCCCAAGGGGTGCGGCAGCCCTAGATCCCATCTAGGGTGGCGGCCACAAGGGGGAGAGGGGGAGGCGCACCTAGGGTGGGCCTTAGGGCCCATCTGCCCTAGGGTTTGCCCCCTTCCCCTCTTGGAGGCGCCTTGGGCCTTGGTGGGAGGCGCCCCAGCCCACCTAGGGGCTGGTCCCTTCCCACTATTGGCCCATGTAGGCCTCCGGGGCTGGTGGCCCCACCTGGTGGACCCCCGGACCCCTCCGGTGGTCCCGGTACACTACCGGTGATGCCCGGAACAATTCCGGTGGCCAAAACCATACTTCCTATATATCAATCTTTACCTCCGGACCATTCCGGAACTCCTCGTGACGTCCGGGATCTCATCCGGGACTCCGAACAACATTCGGTAACCGCATACATACTTTCCCTATAACCCTAGCATCATCGAACCTTAAGTGTGCAGACCCTACGGGTTCGGGAGTCATGCAGACATGACCGAGACAACTCTCCGGTCAATAACCAACAACAGGATCTGGATACCCATGTTGGCTCCCACATGCTCCACGATGATCTCATCAGATGAACCACGATGTCAAGGACTTAATCAATCCCGTATACAATTCCCTTTGTCTAGTGGTACGATACTTGCCCGAGATTCGATCGTCGGTATCCTGATACCTTGTTCAATCTCGTTATCGGCAAGTCTCTTTACTCGTTCCGTAACACATCATCCTGTGATCAACTCCTTGATCGCATTGTGCACATTATGATGATGTCCTACCGAGTGGGCCTAGAGATACCTCTCCGTTTACACGGAGTGACAAATCCCAGTCTCGATTCGTGCCAACCCAGCAGACACTTTCAGAGATACCTGTAGTGTACCTTTATAGCCACCCAGTTACGTTGTGACGTTTGGCACACCCAAAGCATTCCTACGGTATCCGGGAGTTGCACAATCTCACGTTCTAAGGAAATGATACTTGACATTAGAAAATCTTTAGTATACGAACTACACGATCTTTGTGCTAGGCTTAGGATTGGGTCTTGTCCATCACATCATTCTCCTAATGATGTGATCCCGTTATCAACGACATCCAATGTCCATGGTTAGGAAACTGTAACCATCTATTGATCAATGAGCTAGTCAACTAGAGGCTTACTAGGGACATGGTGTTGTCTATGTATCCACACATGTATCTAAGTTTCCTATCAATACAATTCTAGCATGGATAATAAACGATTATCATGAACAAGGAAATATAATAATAACCAATTTATTATTGCCTCTAGTGCATATTTCCAACAGTCTCCCACTTGCACTAGAGTCAATAATCTAGTTCACATCGCCATGTGATCAACACTCACAGGTCACATCGCCATGTGACCAACATCCAAGAGTCTACTAGACTCAATGATCTAGTTCACATCACTATGTGATAAATACTCAAAGAGTTTTGGGTTTGATCATGTTATGCTTGTGAGAGAGGTTGTAGTCAACGGGTCTTGCCATATTCAGATCCCTATGTATTTCGCAAAACTTTATATCGTAGATGCTGCTACCACGTTCCACTTGGAGCTATTCCAAATTATTGCTCCATTATACGTATCCGGTATCTCTACTCAGAGCCATCCGGATAGGTGTCAAGCTTGCATCGACGTAACTCTTTATGTCGAACTCTTTATCACCTCCATAACCGAGAAACATTTCCTTATTCCTCTAAGGACAATTTTGACCGCTATCTGGTGATCTACTCCTAGATCACCTTTGTACCCTCTTGCCAGACATGTGGCAAGTCACACATCAGGTGCGGTACTCAGCATGGCATACTGTACAGAGCCTATGACAAAAGCACAGGGGATGACCTTCGTCCTTCCTCTTTCTTCTGCCGTGGTCAACTTTGAGTCTTACTCAACTTCACACCTTACAACTCAGGTAAGAACCCCTTCTTTGACTGATCTATTTTTAACTCCTTCAAAAACATGTCAAGGTGTGCGTTCTTTGAAAGTATCATCAGGCGTTTTGATCTATCTCTATAGATCTTGATGCCCAATATGCAATCAGCTTTATCCAGGTCTTCCTTTGAAAATCACTCTTCAAACAACTGTTTATGCTTTCCAGAAATTCTACATTATTTCAGATCAACAATATGTCATCCACATATACTTATCAGAAATGTTGTAGTGCTCCCACTCACTTTCTTGTAAATACAAGTTTCTAGCAAACATTGTATAAACCTAAAAGCTTTGATCACTCCATCAAAGCATATATTCCGACTCCGAGATGCTTGCTCTAGTCCATAGAAGGATTGCTGGAGCCAGCATACCTTTTAGCATCCTTAGGATCGACAAAACCTTTTATTGTATCACATACAACTTTTCTTACAAAAACTGGTAAGAAAACTTGTTTTGACATCCATCTATAAGATTTCATAATCGAAAAATACAACTAATGCTAACATGATTCTGACGGGCTTAAGCATCGCTACGGGTGAGAAATTCTCATCGTAGTCAACTCCTTGAACTTATGAAAAGATTCGTTCCCATAAGTCGAGCTTCATAGATGGTAACATTACCGCCCATGCCCGTCTTCTTCTTAAAGATCCATTTATCTCAATGGCTTGCCGATCATCGGGCAAGTCCACCAAAATCCATACTTTGTTCTGATACATGGATCCTATCTCGGATTTCATGGCTTCTAACCATCTGTCGGAATACGGGCCCACCATCGCTTCTCCATAGCTCGTAGGTTCATTGTTGTTTAACAACATGATATCTAAGATAGGATTACAGTACCACTCAGGAGTAGTACATATCCTTGTCGACCTCCAAGGTTCGATAGCAACTTGATCCGAAGCTTCATGATCACTATCATTAACTTCCTATTCAACAGACGTAGGCGCCACAGAAAACATCTTTCTGTGTTGCATCACTCTCTGGTTGAAGTGAAGGTTCGACAACCTCATCAAGTTCTATCTTCCTCCCACTCAATTCTTTCAAGAGAAACTCCTTCTCAAGAAAGGACCCATTCTTAGCGACAAACAATTTGCCCGCGGATCTGAGATAGAAGGTGTACCCAACTATCACCTTTGGGTATCCTATGAAGATGTGTTTGTCCGCTTTGGGTTCGAGCTTCTCCGGCTGAAGCCTTAAGCATCGCAGCTCCAAACATTAAGAAACGACAACTTTGGTTTCTTGCCAAACCAATGTTCATACGACGTCATCTCAATGGACTTAGATGGTGTCCTATCTAAAGTGAATGCAGCTGTCTCTAACACATAACCTCAAAATGAAAACGGTAGATTGGTAAGAGACATCATAGATCGCACCATATCTCATAGGGTTCGATTACGACGTCCGGACACACCATTACAACTGTGGTGTTCCAGGTGGCTTCAACTGTGAAACAATTCCACAATGTCTTAAGTGATTTGCCAAACTCATAACTCAGAAAATCCCCTTTTGATCAGATCGTAGGAACATGATCTTATTGTTATGATGATTCTTAACTTCACTCTGAAATCGCTTGAACTTTTCAAACGTTTTAGACTTGTGCTTCATTAAGTAGATATACCTATATCTACCCAAATCGTCAGTGAAGATGAGAAAATAGCAATATCCACCGCACGCTTCAATTCTCATTGGATCACACGCATCAGCATGCATGATTTCCAACAAGTCACTTGCCCGTTTCATTGTACCTGAAAACGGGGTCTTAGTCATCCTGCCCATGAGGCATGGCTCGCATGTGTCAAGCGATTCAAAATCAAGTGACTCCAAACATCCATCGACATGGAGTTTCTTCATGCATCTTACGCCAATATGACCTAAGCGGTAGTGCCACAAGAAAGTGGTACTTTCATTATTAACTCTACATCTTTTGGCGTGAACATGTGTATTACTACGACCGAGATTCAATGAACCATTCACATAGGGTGCATGACCATGAAAGGTATTATTCATGTAAACAGAATAACCATTATTCTCTAATTTAAATGAATAACCGTATTGCAATGAACATGATCTAATCATATTCATGCTCAACGTAGACACCTGATAACATTTATCTAGGTTCAATACTAATCCCGAAGGCAGATGGAGCGTGCGATGGTGATCTTATCAACTTTGGAAATACTTCCAACACACATCGTCACCTCGCCCTTAGCCAGTCTCCGTTTAGTCCGTAGCTTTTGCTTCAAGTCACCAATAATAGCAACTGAACCGGTATCCAATACCCAGGTGCTACCATGAGTATTAGTGAGGTACACATTAATAACATGTATATACTTTGTTGAAGTTGCCAGCCTTCTTATCTACCATGCATTTGGGGTAATTCCGCTACCAGTGACCGTTCCCCTTACAATAGAAGCACTTAGTCTCGGGTTTGGGTTCAACCTTGGGTTCCTTCACTAGAGTGGCAACTGGTTTGCCATCCATGAAGTTTCCCTTCTACCCCTTGCCCTTCTTGAAACTAGTGGTCTTGTTAAACCATCAACACTTGATGCTCCTTCTTGATTTCTACCTTTTGCGGTCTTAAGCACCGCGAACAGCTCCGGGATCAACTCCATCCCTTGCATGTCATAGTTCATCACGAAGATCTAGTAGCTTAGTGATAGTGGCTAGAGAACTCTATCAATCACTATCTTATCTGGAAGTTTAACTCCCACTTGATTTAAGTGATTGTAGCACCTAGACATTCTGAGCACATGCTCACTAGTTGAGCTATTCTCCTCCATCTTGTTGGCTAAAGAACTTGTCAGAGGTCTCACATCTCTCAACACGGGCATGAGCTTGAAATCCCAATTTCAGCTCTTTGAACATCTCATATGTCTTATGGCGTTCAAAACGTCATTGGAATCCCGATTCTAAGCCATAAAGTATGGTGCACTAAACCATCAAGTAGTCATCTGGATGTGTCTGTTAGGTGTTCACAACATCCACAGACGATGTTGTAGGGGTTTGCATATCGAGCGGTGCATCAAAGACGTAAGCCTTATGTGTAGCAGTGAGGACATTCCTCGGACTACGGACCTAGTCCGCATCATTGCTTACAATATCTTTCAACTTGGTCTTTCTCTAGGAACGTATTGAAACAAGGAGCTACAATGTGAGCTATTCATCTACAACATATTTGTGAAGACAATTTAGACTATGTTCATGATAATTGAGTTTCATCTAATCAAATTATTTAATGAACTCCCACTCAGATAGACATCCCTCTAGTCATCTAAGTGAAACATGATCCGAGTCAACTAGGCCGTGTCCGATCATCACGTGAGACGGACTAGTCATCATCGGTGAACATCTACATGTTGATCGTATCTTCTATACGACTCATGCTCGACCTTTCGGTCTTCCGTGTTCCGAGGCCATGTCTGTACATGCTAGGCTCGTCAAGTCAACCTAAGTGTTTCGCATGTGTTCCGAGGCCATGTTTGTACATGCTAGGCTTGTCAACACCCGTTGTATTCGAATGTTAGAATCTATCACACCCGATCATCACGTGGTGCTTCGAAACAACGAACCTTCGCAATGGTGCACAGTTAGGGGGAACACTTTTCTTGAAATTTTAGTGAGGGATCATCTTATTTAAGCTACCGTCGTTCTAAGAAAATAAGATGTAAAACATGATAAACATCACATGCAATCAAATAGTGACATGATATGGCCAATATCATTTTGCTCCTTTTGATCTCCATCTTCGGGGCTCCATGATCATCGTTGTCACCGGCATGACACCATGATCTCCATCATCATGATCTCCATCATCGTGTCTTCTTGAAATTGTCTCGTCATCTATTACTTCTACTACTATGGCTAATGCTTTAGCAATAAAGTAAAGTAATTACATGACGTTTAAGTTGATACGCAGGTCATAAATAAATTAAGACAACTCCTATGGCTCCTGCCGGTTGTCATACTCATCGACATGCAAGTCGTGATTCCTATTACAAGAACATGATCAATCTCATACATCACATATATCATTCATCACATCCTTTTGGCCATATCACATCACACGACACATACTGCAAAAACAAGTTAGACGTCCTCTAATTGTTGTTGCAAGTTTTTACGTGGCTGCTATAGGTTTCTAGCAAGAACGTTTCTTACCTACGCCAAAACCACAGCGTGGTATGCCAATTTCTATTTACCCTTCATAAGGACCCTTTTCATCGAATCCGATCCGACTAAAGTGGGAGAGACAAACACCCGCTAGCCACCTTATGCAACTAGTGCATGTCAGTCGGTGGAACCAGTCTCACGTAAGCGTACGTGTAAGGTCGGTCCGGGCCGCTTCATCCCATGATGCCGCCGAATCAAGATAAGACTAGTAACGGCAAGTAAATTGACAAAATCGACGCCCACAACAACTTATGTTCTACTCGTGCATAGAAACTACGCATAGACCTAGCTCATGATGCCACTATTGGGGAACGTAGCAGAAATTCAAAATTTTCTACGCATCACCAAGATCAATCTATGGAGTAATCTAGCAACGAGGGAAGGAGAGTGCATCTACATACCCTTGTAGATCGCTAAGCGGAAGCATTCAAGTGAACGGGGTTTATGGAGTCGTACTCGTCGTGATCCAAATCACCGATGATCCTAGTGCTGAACGGACGGCACCTTCGCGTTCAGCACACGTACAACCCGGTGACGTCTCCTATGCCTTGATCCAGCAAGGGGAGAAGGAGAGGTTGGGGAAGACTCCATCCAGCAGCAGCACGACGGCGTGGTGGTGGTGGAGGAGCGCGGGACTCCAGTAGGACTTCGCTAAGCACTACGAGAGACGAGGAGGGAGAGGGGTAGGGCTGCGCCAACAGGGAGATTGAATCGCGTGTTGGGCTGCCCCTTTGCCTCCACTATATATAGGGGGAGAGGGAGGGCTGCGCCCCCACCTAGGGTTCCCACCCCAAGGGGTGCGGCAGCCCTAGATCCCATCTAGGGTGGCAGCCACAAGGGGGAGAGGGGGAGGCGCACCTAGGGTGGGCCTTAGGGCCCATCTGCCCTAGGGTTTGCCCCCTTCCCCTCTTGGAGGCGCCTCGGGCCTTGGTGGGAGGCGCCCCAGCCCACCTAGGGGCTGGTCCCTTCCCACTATTGGCCCATGTAGGCCTCCGGGGCTGGTGGCCCCACCTGGTGGACCCCTGGACCCCTCCGGTGGTCCAGGTACACTACCGGTGATGCCCGGAACAATTCCGGTGGCCAAAACCATACTTCCTATATATCAATCTTTACCTCCGGACCATTCCGGAACTCCTCGTGATGTTCGGGATCTCATCCGGGACTCCGAACAACATTCGGTAACCGCATACATACTTTCCCTATAACCCTAGCGTCATTGAACCTTAAGTGTGCAGACCCTACGGGTTCAGGAGTCATGCAGACATGACCGAGACAACTCTCCGGTCAATAACCAACAGCAGGATCTGGATACCCATGTTGGCTCCCACATGCTCCATGATGATCTCATCGGATGAACCACGATGTCAAGGACTTAATCAATCCCGTATACAATTCCCTTTGTCTAGCGGTACGATACTTGCCCGAGATTCAATCGTCGGTATCCTGATACCTTGTTCAATCTCATTATCGGCAAGTCTCTTTACTCGTTCCGTAACACATCATCCTGTGATCAACTCCTTGATCACATTGTCCACATTATGATGATGTCCTGCCGAGTGGGCCCAGAGATACCTCTCCGTTTACACGGAGTGACAAATCCCAGTCTCGATTCGTGCCAACCCAACAGACACTTTCGGAGATACCTGTAGTGTACCTTTATAGCCACCCAGTTATGTTGTGACGTTTGGCACACTCAAAGCATTCCTACGGTATCCGGGAGTTGCACAATCTCATGGTCTAAGGAAATGATACTTGACATTAGAAAAGCTTTAGCATACGAACTACACGATCTTTGTGCTAGGCTTAGGATTGGGTCTTGTCCATCACATCATTCTCCTAATGATGTGATCCCGTTATCAACGACATCCAATGTCCATGGTTAGGAAACTGTAACCATCTATTGATCAACGAGCTAGTCAACTAGAGGCTTACTAGGGACATGGTGTTGTCTATGTATCCACACATGTATCTGAGTTTCCTATCAATACAATTCTAGCATGGATAATAAAAGATTATCATGAACAAGGAAATATAATAATAACCAATTTATTATTGCCTCTAGGGCATATTTCCAACAGGGGGGCGCGCCCTCCACCCTCGTGGCCAGGTGGATCCCCCCTGCTGTATTCTCAGTGCCAAATATTCTCAAATATTCCAAAAAATCATATTCAAATTTCAGGGACGTCTATCTAAGTGGGAGTTCTTAAGTAATATGATTAATTGAACTTAAATTTATCATGAACTCAGTCTTGATAGTATTTGCATATCTATGTTGTAGATCAATTGCTTGCGTATAGCTTCCCCGTTTTATTTATGATATGTTCCTAGAGCAAACTATGTTGAAAGATGTTAGTAGCAATGATGTGGACTAGCTCCGTGATCTGAGGATTATCCTCATTCCTGCACAGAAGAATTATGTCCTTGATGCACCGCTAGGTGACAGACCTTTTGCAGGAGCAGATGTAGACATTATGAACGTTTGACAAGCTCGGTATGATGACTACTTGATAGTTTAGTGCGCCATTCTTTACAGCTTGGAACCGGGACTTCAAAAATGTTTTGAACGCCACGGAGCATATGAGATGTTCCAAGAGCTGAAATTGGTATTTCAGACTCATGCCCGTGTTAAGAGGTATGCGACCTCTGACAAGTACTTTGCCTACAAGATGGAGGAGAATAGCTCAGCTAATGAGCATGTGCTCAGAATGTCTGAGTACTACAATCACTTGAATCAAGTGGGAGTTAATCTTCCAGATAAGATAGTGATTGGCAGAGTTCTCTAGTCACTATCACCAAGTTACTAGAACTTCGTGATGAACTATAATATGCAAGGGATAACGGAAACGATTCCTAATCTCTTCGTGATGCTGAAATCAATGAAGGTAGAAATCAAGAAAAGCATCAAGTGTTGATGGTTGAAAAGACCACTAGTTTCAAGTAAAAGGGCAAGGGAAAGAAAGGGAACTTCAAGAAGAATGGGAAGCAAGTTGCCACTGCCTTGAAGAAGCCCAACGCTAGACCAAAGCCTGAAACTGAGTGCTTCTACTGCAAAGGAAATGGTCACTGGAAGTGGAACTGCCCTAGATACTTGGCGGATAAGAAGGATGGCAAAGTGAACAACGGTATATTTTATATACATGTTATTGATGTGTACTTTACTAGTGTTTATAGCAACCCATCGGTATTTGATACTAGTTCAGTTGCTAAGAGTAGTAAGTTGAAACGGGAGTTGCAAAATAAACAGAGACTAGTTAAGGGCATGGTGATGATGTGAGTTGGAAGTGGTTCCAGGGTTGATAAGATCACCATCGCACACTCCCTTTACCTTTGGGATTAGTGTTGAACCTAAAATAAATGTTATTTGGTGTTTGCGTTGAGCATAAATATGATTGGATCATATTTATTGCAATACATTTATTCATTTAGGTCAAAGAATTAGTGTTGTTCTATTTACATGAATACAACCTTCTATGGTCATACACTCAATATAAATGGTTTATTGAATCTCAATCGTAGTGATACACATATTCATAATATTAAAGCCAAAAGATGCAAAATTAATAATGATAGTGCAATTTATATGTGGCACTACCGCTTAGGTCATATGGGTGTAAAGCGCATAAAGAAACTCCATCATGATGGACTTTTGGAATCACTTGATTATGAATCACTTGATGCTTGCGAACCATGCCTCATGGGCAAGATGACTGAGACTCTGTTCTTCAGAACAATGGAGCGAGCAACAGACTTGTTGGAAATAATACATACTGATGTGTACGGTCCAATGAGTGTTGAGGCTCGCGGCAGGTATCGTTATTTTCTGATCTTCATAGATGATTTGAGGAGATATGTGTATATCCACTTAATGAAACACAAGTCCGAAACACTTGAAAGGTTCAGAGAATTTCAGAGTGAAGTGGAGAATCATCGTAACAAGAAAATAAAGTTTCTATGATCTGATCGTGGAGAAGAAATATTTGAGTTACTAGTTTGGCCTTCAGTTGAAGCAATGTCGAATAGTTTCGCAACTCACGCCACCTGGAACACCACAGCGTAATGGTGTGTCCGAACGTCATATCTGTACTTTATTAGATATGGTGCGATCTATGATGTCTCTTACCGATTTACCACTACCATTTTGGGGTTATGCATTAGAGACATCTGCATTCACGTTAAATAGGGCACCATCTAAACATTCATTGATATGACACCTTACGAAATGTGGTTTAGCAAGAAACCTAAGCTGTCATTTCTTAAAGTTTGGGGCTGTGATGCTTATGTGAAAAAAAATTCAACCTGATAAGCTCGAACCCAAAATCGGAGAAATGCGTCTTCATAGGATACCCAAAGGGAACTATTGGGTACACCTTCTATCACAGATCCGAAGGTAAGATATTCGTTGCTAAGAATGGATCCTTTCTAGAGAAGAAGTTTCTCTTGAAAGAAGTGAGTGGGAGGAAAGTAGAACTTGATAAGGTAATTATACCTTCTCCTGAATTGGAAAGTAGTTCATCACAAAAATCAGTTCCCGTGATGCCTACACCAATTAGTGAGGAAGTTAATGATGATGATCATGAAACTTCAGATCAAGTTACTACCAAACCTCGTAGGTCAACCAAAGTACGTTCTGCACCAGAGTGGTACGGTAATCCTGTTCCGAAAGTCATGTTACTAGACCATGATGAACCTATGAACTACGAGGAAGCGATGATGAGCCCAGATTCCGCGAAATGGCTTAAGGCCATCAAATATGAGATGGGATCCATGTATGAGAACAAAGTATGGACTTTGATTGACTTGCCTGATGATCAGTGAGCCATTCAGAATAAATGGATCTTCAAGAGGAAGACAGACGCTGATAGTAGTGTTACTATCTACAAAGCTCGAATTGTCGCAAAAGATTTTTGACAAGTTCAAGGTGTCGGAGTAATGGGACACATGTAGGCTAACCCGAGGCCCAAAACCTTTCAAGACATCGGGGCTGAATGCGCCCCTCGAGACGCCAGATGAAGAGCCGCCTTCTAGAGGGCGACTGAAGGAACAGTCGGCTGCCCGCATGTAGCCGAGTCCTAGAGGCGAGGTCAAGACCGACCGACTCCCGCCTGGCGGCTTCCAGAGAAGCCAGCCACGGGGAGTCGGCCCACGGCATCAACAAAGCCCGTGCCCTCATCAGGGGGGATGGGACAGGGAGTGGCAACAGTAAAGCCCACTCCCTCCCCTTTTCCAGGGGGTGGCTAGGCCATAGTGCGCTGTACCAACAGAGATCTCCGTCTGGCACAACACTGTTGCCATGCCATCCCTGACATCAGCAACAGTGGGCGGAGTCATGTGCCCACAACGACCTGTCAGTACGGTCCACGGACGACGGGCCCCACCGGTCAGCGAGAGTCCAGAAGACGGCGAGAGCGCCACCAGTCGGACCCATAGGGAGCCGGCCCCCAGGAGTCGGCCTGCCCCTCCCACGGGTTCTCTGCACCATTAACCAGACGAGACAGGGAGTGGCTACAGTGATCACCCGCCAGACGGCGGGGCTGTAGCCACGACCCCATGACCAATCCTGCATCATTAGAAGCACGGCTACAGTAATCAGCAGCCGGCAAGACCCGCAAGCGGCGGGTACGGCCTGTCGGCTCCATACCAGACCAATCAGCGGGGCCCACCAATCAGCGGGCCCCAGCAGTCGGTGGAAGGGACGGCAGGCGAAGAGAGTGACGGCTGGGCCCTGCGCCGAGACAGTTTACCGTTGTACCCCTAGGGGGTAGGCCTATATAAACCCCCAGGGCACCCATGCAAAGTTCTGATCCTTTAGAACTAGACTAGATCATAGAGGGAGGAGAGAGCCAGCCCTGCCTTCTCCTACCTTCAGCATACAGCTCGAGGAGCGCTCTTGTATTCATTTTGCCATAGTGATCATGCGGAGACCCCGCAGAGCAGGACTAGGGGTGTTATCTCCTAGGAGAGCCCCGAACCTGGGTAAAGTACGCCGGCCTTCGTGTCTATGCCTCATCCCGTTTCCAGACACCGGCGACGTTCTACTCGCACCCACCATGACAAGCCATCCATTGGCATATGTCGCACCCGACCCCCGACATTTGGCGCCCACCATGGGGCCTAGTGCACCGTCGTCCCGAGACCTGTTCTGGACGGGAACCCTTTTCCTCCCTGGTGAGCGCAGCCAGCCCGGCATGCTAGACGGAGTCTGCATCGACGTGCTGCATGGCACTGAGATCGCCTGCGCGGCCAATTGCCTCGCCGACCTTCTTGGTGAGGTCTGCCTCTCCGACGATCCCGCATCCGACGCGAGCACAGGCGGCCCCGAAAGCCTCCTCGCGGGCCTCCTCGATCAACTCCACGTCGCCAGTGAGCCAGGTGGGGACTTGGAGTCCGTTGGCTCCACCGACCCGATGTTGGTCGATTCCGACACCGCATTGCTTGACACGTTCCCCACCAACGTGGTGGTGTACGACGAGCTGCTCCTCGCGCGGAGAGTGGTGGAAGCATTGTCACAGAGGTGCTTGTCATTGAACTCCGGCGGGGGTGATTACGACCCGCTCAACGCGGCGGTGCAAGACCTGGCGGCGCCCATTCCCGAAAATGCCGACGCCAAGACGCTGGAGGCACGCCGCCTTCAGCTAGTCGAAGGCACCAAGAGGCTGGCCAGCATGAGACGCCTATCAGGGGCCTACCAGTGCGAGATGGACCGCGCTGCGGGCGGCACGCCAGCTCCAGTTGGACCTAGCGGCCTTGGCACGGTCCGGCAGCGCGGCGTGGCCATCGCCGACCTGTTCGGGGCAAATCGCCCCGTTTACGCCACGCCCGCGGAGAACATCCGGGCCGCCCAGGCGGCGGCGGACGAGCTGGACAAATTCGAGGGCAAAGAACGTTGCTTGATGACAGAGCGCGTCCAACGACTCCTTGACGCGGCTGCGGAGCAGAACGAGGCTGGCTGTCGCACTGATGCGCCGCACCGACAGAATGACGACCTGCCTCCCCGCCGAGACCAAGGCGCGACATCTCGGAAGCCGACTGGTGGCGTCCGCGGAAGAAAGGACAAGGAGCCGGCTGCCAGCCGCAGTCGGACTTGCATCACCATAGAGCGCGACCAAGATGGCCGCCCAAGAACAGTGGAACGACGGGGCGACTATCCGCCTCCTCCCCCTCACAGGGAAAGGCGAGTCTCCCCGCTGCCTGTTGATCACCCAACGCTCGGCGACCGCCTTGGCCGCCGAGAGGGAGTCAGAGAGAATGGCGCCCGCCACCGGATCGACCGTCTCCACCGATCCCTGGCGCTTGAAGAAGAAGATGAGCTGGGTCCTTCGTGTTTCAGCCCCCACATTCGAGACGAGCCCTTCCCCAAAGGGTTCACGCTCCCAAGAGACACACCCTTCCCCAAAGGGTTCACGCTCCCAAGAGACACACCCAAATACACCGGCTCCGTGAAGCCGGAAGACTGGCTAGTTGACTACTCCACGGCCGTCAGCATAGCAAACAGCAACAAGCGTGTTGCCGTGAAGTACGTTCCGCTCATGCTCCAGGGCACGGCCCGGACATGGCTGAACAGCTTGAAGCCCCGCAGCATCAATAGTTGGGTCGACTTCACCGACGCCTTCGTCCGCAACTTCACCAGCACGTACAAGCGGCCGCCCAAACCTCGCTAGCTCTCCTTGTGCGTACAAGGCCCCAACGAGTCAACTCGCGACTACCTCACGCGTTGGGCTGAGCTCCGCAACTCCTGCAAGGGCGTGCACGAGGTGCAGGCCATTGAGTACTTCACTGCAGGATGCCGAGAGGGCACCCTAATCAAGCACAGGCTTCTCTACGATGAGACGAAAACCCTCGACGAGCTGCTGATCATAGCAGACAAATATGCCATGGCCGACTCCTCCATGAAGGCGGAGATCCAAGTTAGTGCGACAGGCAAGGTGGCTCCTTGGGCTCATCGAACCCCGGCCGGAGATGCTAGTCGGCGTCAGCAGCAGAACGACCACAGGCGCAAAGCCCCACAACCGGCTTCCACCAGTCGGCAGGTGGCAATAGTCTAAGACCAGCAGCCGGAAGGGCAGCTTCCGCCCAAACGTCAGAAGGGCGGCAAGCCCAATTGGCAGCCGACTTTCTCATATGAGCAGACTTTGGATGGACCCTGCAAATTCCATAGTGGTGCGAAGACATCCAACCACACCACTCGGAAGTGCCACTGGCTCACCAGGATCGCCAAGGGTGACGGCCTTTTGCCTCCCCCACCTGCTGGGCAGCCGCCTCCTCCTCCGCCTCAGTAGCCGGCGGTTAGACCAGTCGGCGCGATACAAGACGAGTACCCAGAAGAGCATGGAACCTATGTCGTGTTCACCAGCGTGGCCGATGATCGACGCAGCAGGCGGCTATAGCAGCAGGAGGTGAATACAGTAGCATCCGAGACACCAGAGTTCATGCCTTGGTCTATGAAGCCCATCAGCTGGAGCAGAGCTGACCACCCGGAAGTAATGCCCAAGCCCGGCTCCTATGCCTTGGTTTTGGACGCCACCTTTTCCACGGACAAGCGAGCTGCTCGCTTCTCCAGAGTCCTGATAGACGGCGGCAGCAGCATCAACATCCTGTACAAGGATACCATGGAGAAATTAGGAATCAGACAGAGGCAGCTTCAGTCTAGCCGGACAGTGTTCCATGGCATAGTTCCTAGCCTTTCCTCCTCACCAATCGGCAAAATTTTGATTGACGTCCTCTTTGGGGACAAAGATCATTTCCGCCGAGAGTCAGTTTGGTTTGAGGTGGAGGACCTCGAGAGCCCATACCATGCGTCACTTGGCCGGCCTGCCCTGGCCAAGTTCATGGCTGTCCCCTACTATGCCTACCTCAAGATGAAGATGCCGAGTTCCAAGGGGATTCTGACCATAACTGGCAACTACAAGAAATCGTATGCATGCGCAACAGAAAGCAGTCGGCTGGCCGAGTCCCTCGTGATCGCAGCTGAGAAGCGGCTCCTTGACCGGGTTGTCGTGATGGCAAGCAAGCAGCCAGAGATGTCGCTCGATCCCAGGGAGTCGGAAGCTGAGGGCTCGTTCAAGCCGGCCAAAGAAACGAAGAAGATACCCTTGGAACCAGAGCACCCGGAGAGGTATGCTGTCGTAGGTGCAAACCTCGACAGCAAATAGGAAGGTGAGCTCGTCGATTTCCTTCGTGAGAATCGGGACATCTTTGCATGGTCCCTTAAAGACATGCCAGGTGTCCCGACGGATTTCGCCGAGCACAAATTACATGTCCGGTCTGACGCCAAGCCAGTCAGGAAGCCCTTGCGCCGCTTGTCAGAAGAGAAGAGAAGAGTAGTTGGAGAAGAGATAGCCCGACTGCTGGCAGCCGGCTTCATCATGGAAGTGTTTTTTCCAGAATGGCTAGCCAACCCAGTCCTGGTACTGAAGAAGAACAAGCAATGGCGAATGTGCATTGATTACACTAGCCTCAACAAAGCATGCCCCAAAGACCCGTTCGCTTTACCAAGGATCGACCAAGTGATAGACTCCACAGCCAGATGCGAGTTGTTGAGTTTCTTGGATGCATATTTAGGATACCACCAGATCAAGTTGAACCTGGACAATAGGCTGAAGACCGCCTTCATCACGCTGTTTGGAGCCTTTTGCTACCTGACCATGACGTTCGGCTTGAGGAACGCCGGCGCCACCTTCCAACGTTGCCTGCAGAAGTGCCTCCTCAAGCAACTCGGCAGAAAAGCCCATGTTTACGTGGACGATGTGGTGGTGAAGACGGAGAAACATGGAACACTGCTGGAAGACCTCAAGGAGACCTTTGAGAACTTGCACCGATTTCAAATCAAGCTCAATCCGGAGAAATGCGTCTTCGGAGTACCAGCCGGCCAGCTTGTTGGCTTCCTGGTCTCTGAACGTGGCATAGAGTGCAACCCTGTGAAGATCAAGGCCATTGAGAGGATGGAGGTACCCAGCCAACTGCTGGACGTACAAAAGTTCACCGGCTATTTGGCATCCATCAGCCGATTCATCAGTCGGCTGGGCGAGAAGGCTCCCCCTATACCAACTCATGAAGAAGACCACTTTTTTCGAGTGGAACCACAAGGCGGACAAAGCTTTTCTCCAACTGAATAAGATGTTGACTACTCCACCTGTCCTGGCGGCTTCGACTCCTAAGGAACCCATGCTCCTCTACATCGCCGCCACCAGTTGAGTAGTCAGCACAGTCATCGTAGTAGAGCGCAAGGAGGAAGGCAAGGCACTACCAGTCCAGAGACCGGTATATTATTTGAGTGAAGTACTATCGACCTCCAAGCAAACCTACCCCCACTACCAGAAGATGTGCTACGGCGTGCACTTTGCCGCCAAGAAATTGAAGCCTTACTTTCAAGAGCATCCAATCACTATGGTTTGCACGGCTCCACTAGCTGAGATCATCGGGAGCCGGGATGCTTCGGGCGAGTGGCCAAATGGGCCATAGATTTGGCCTCCATAAAGATCGATATATTGGAAGCCTATGTTTGGACATCGGAATGGTTCCCGATGAGTTCAGGCATTTTCCAGAGTACCAGGAGGTTACCGGAACCCCCCGGGGAGTATATGGGCCTTATTAGGCCTTATTGTAATAGAGGAAAGGAAGGGAAAAGGTGGGAGGCATGCCCCCCTAGCCCAATCTGAATTGGGTGGGGGCCGCCCCCTTCCTTCCTTCTCTCCTACTCCTACTACTTGGAACGGGGGAATCCTACTCTCGGTGGGAGTAGGACTCCCCTAGGGCGCGCCATAGAGGGTCGGCCGTCCCCCCTCCTCCACTCCTTGATATACAGGGGAGGGGGGCACCCCATAGACACACAAGTTGATCATTGTCTTAACGATGTGCGGTGCCCCCCTCCACCATAATCCACCTCGGTCATATCGTAGTGGTGCTTAGGCGAATCCCTATTCAGATAGCTTCATCATCACTGTCATCATGCCGTCGTGCTGATGAAACTCTCCCTCTACACTCAGCTGGATCTAGAGTTCGTGGGACATCACCGAGCTGAACATGTGCAGATCATGGAGGTGCCGTACCTTTGGTGCTAGGATCGGTCGGATCGTGAAGACGTTCGACTACATCAACCGCGTTGTCATAATGCTTCTACATACAGTCTACGAGGGTACGTGGACAATACTCTTCCCCTCTCATTGATATGCATCACCTAGATAGATCTTGCGTGTGCGTAGGAATTTTTTTTGAAATTACTGTGTTCCCCAACATGTTTGTGTGCCAACTATATGTTGATGACATTATCTTTGGTTCTCCTAACAAAGCTTTCAATGAGGAATTTGCTACTCCCATGACCTCGAAGTTCAAGATGTCCATGATGGGAGAGTTGAAGTTCTTTCTCAGGTTCGAAATCAAGCAACGAAGAGAAGGAACCTTCATCAACCAAGCCAAATACACTCAAGACATGCTCAAGAGATTAAAGCTAAGTGATGTCAAGCCGGCTTCCACTCCAATGCCCATCAAATGCCAACTTGACTTAGATCCCAATGGTGAAGCAGTGGATCAAAAGGTATATCGCTCCATGATTGGCTCCTTGCTTTACCTTTGTGCATCTAGACCGGATATCATGTTGAGTGTGGGAATTTATGCACGGTTTCAAGCCGCACCTAAGGAAAGCCACTTTGTGGCGGTCAAGCGAATCTTTCGATATTTGGCTCATACCCCAAACTTTGGCTTATGGTACCCAAGAGGAGCGAGCTTCAACCTTGTAGGCTATTCGGACTCCGATTGGGCGGGAGACAAAGTGGATAGGAAGTCAACTTCCGGAGGGTGCCAATTCCTTGGTTTCTCTTTGGTGAGTTGGTCTTCTAAGAAGCAAAGTGGTGTGTCTCTCTCGTCCACCGAAGCGAAGTATGTGGCCGCCAGTAGTTGTTGTGCACAACTTCTATGGATGAGGGAAACTTTAAAGGATTATGGTGTCATTTGTGACAAAGTGCCTCTTTGGTGTGACAATGAAAGTGCCATCAAGATTTCTCTCAACCCGGTGCAACCCTTCAAGACGAAGCATATTGAGATTCGGTATCACTTCATTTGGGATCATATTAGGCGAGGGGAGATCGAGCTCAACTATGTCAACACTCATGATAACCTTGCAGATATCTTCATGAAGCCTTTATACGAAGCAAGATTTCGCGAGTTAAGGCATGAGCTAAATATCATTGATTTGAGCAATGTTGCTTGAACCTTGCACACCCCACCATACTCAACTTGTTATCTTGTTTAGATGTAGGCATGGACATAGGGGGAGTGCTGTTCTCTCAATGAACTCTCCCTCCCCTCATTATGCATAAATTGATCAATTCTTTCACATTAGCCATTTTTTATGGTACTTGTGCTTCAAAGACGAGTTTTGGTCATGGGCCCAAGGATAATTCTTCGCGGTGCCATACCAATTAACTCACACATAGGTGGCTCCGGCCACCGCCCTCTCCATGGAGAGGTTGAGTTTCGTGTTTGTGTTGCCTTTTGTTGTTCATTGTCCCGTGCTTGTTTTTGAGTTGCGTCGTGGGTGTCTTTTGAGTGTCCGGTTGCTTGTGGGTTGCGTTGCTACAGCCATGTTTCTCTTTTCTTCTCGAAACATGCATTTTCTTGGGGTTACGGTACTACCGTGGCAAGCCACGGTACTACCACATGAGATGGGGTGCTCTGTGCGCGCACAGTTGCATCTCCGACACGGTACTACCGCTTCCATTTGTGGTAGTAATTTTTTTACTACCGCTGGAAGAGTGGTACTACCGCCTTGGCTGCGGTACTTCCGCCTAGGCGGTACTACCGCGATGACCTGCGGTACTACCGCGCCGTCGCAAGCGGGTGGGGGTAAAGAGCAGGCAGGGGGGTTCTAACTCCCCCATACCCATTCAACTCCTTTTCCCCACTTTCTCTCTCTCTCTCTCTCTCTCTCTCTCTCTCTCTCTCTCCTTCCCAAGAACGCCGCTGGAGGACCTCGCTGGATCTTCGTTTCCGGCCACTCTCCACGTATTCCGACCGGTGGGATCGATCCCCACCTCGTCCTCTTGCCATGGAACAAGGTTTATCCCCAAATCCTTCTCTCGTTGCTTCGTAGTTTTGCTTTTAGGTTTTGGGGAGATGCATGTTGTTCTTGATATCTTAGGCTAAATCTTTGCAAGAGTAGGATGTAGGAGAGGTGTAATGTTGTAGAAATGCCATTTGGAATATTGCCACACTGTATTTTCGATCAACCGTAGTACCGCTCCAAAGCTACAGATGTGCCTAGATCCGTTTCATGTCGGATTGGGTTCCGAGCGGTACTACCGCACCTCCCGTGCGGTACTACTGCTCTAACCATAACCACCTTGTGCGGTACTACCGCTCCTCTGGAGCAGTACTACCGCCCAAGGCACAAAAGTAGAATTTTACTTCCGCCCTAGGCGCGGTACTACCATGCCATCCTGGCACGGTACTACCGCGGCTAGAGTAGCAATAAAATTTTACTTCCACTTAGGGGTGCGGTACTACCGTTGACTTTGAAACTACCTTGTGGAAACTACCCAATCTTATTTCTACATGTTTTGCTCGCTTGGTTGTGGTCTTTTTTTATTCTTCTCGGTTCTCTCGTGTGTTCTTGTGTATGTCTTAGGTGGTGGCTCCAGTTCGCAGGCTCGGCGCTCGAATCCCAGTCGTGACACAGGCTCCAAGCGTCTGTGTAACCAAGAGGCTCCAGAGGGCTCCAATGCCCCACAACGCCGCGCCAAGACCACCGCATCCAATATCAAGGAGCCCACTACGAGCATGGATGAGATGCCTCTCTGTGAGTTCATCCGTCGGAGGAGGATCAACCCCTATATGCAACCTCGTGAGAATGTTCGAGGCTGTGATCTTTTCTGGACCAAGCAACAGACTCTCATCTACCTCGATGTGATTAAGTCCAAGCAGAACATCTATGTTCCTATTCAGTGGATTGACTTGAATCATATGAGGAAGGACCGACCATACTTTGGTGAGGCATTGGATGTCGTGGAGCAGTTTGGCATTGAAGACTTCATCTCGTTCCACAAGGATTTTGACCCCAATATCGTGGCTCAATTCTTTGCCTCTGTTCACTTCCATCCGGATGAGGCAAGGACCATGACTTGGATGACCAATGGGAAGAGGCTGTCTGCTACATGGAAGGAGTTCATGGTTATGATGAACGTTCTTGATAAGGGGCTCAATGAGCCCGTTGGTGCCCGCCCTCATGCCAACTCAGAGTCCGCCAACAAGAACAAGCTTCAACCCTACTATGTGGAGAATAAGTTGGCCAACAACAAGAATACATGGGTGCTAAACTCCTACCTTGATGTCATGTACCGCATCTTCCACAACACCCTCTTTCCACGCATTGGTGATAAGGACAAGGTGCATGCTTATCTCGTTGATATGATGCTTCTTTGTGAGAAGGCCCGTGTCCAAGTTCCTGGCTTTCTTGATGTTTCTCACATCATGTGGTGTTTACTCCAGTTTGCGGTCCTCAATCGCAAAGTGCCTATCTATGGACCATACCTGTAGCTCCTGATCTCGCAGACTTGGGAGAAGCTCTCACGTCAAGAAGAGTTTCTTGCTCCAGACTGGGTTCGCCATGAGCCCATCCGACTACGCCAGAAGAACAAGTGGGCCAATACCACTACCAGGGCTGAGGCTAAGGCTGCAAGGATGGAGGGTGATGAGGAAGAGGCTAAGGGGGAAGTGGTTGCTGGTCGTGCTGAGGGGTCTTCTCCTCCTTCTGCTGAGCCATCTTGGGCTAAGAAGCTCAAGGACTAGATGAAGACTCTTTTCTGCATGTAGGCTAAGGGATAGTACATGTCTCATGTTGCTCAGAAGCAGATCGGCTAGTGCGATAAGAGGATCTTGAGGACGTTCAACGAGCACGTGTCGAGCGGGTCATCACTCCTGAGGCTGCCTAGATGGCGAAGCAGGGATACAAGTGGTCTGAGTCAGAGGAGGAGGAGCCAATTCCCGCTGCCGAGACCGATGAGGAGCTTGATGAGTGATCCCTAGAGCTGAGCTACCACCTATGTTGTAGGTGTCCTCTCTGCCTTTTTGGTATCTCGATGCCAAAGGGGGAGAGAGCATAGGATTTGTGTGTTGAGTCTATTTATTTCGTGCTTTGGTTGTCGTGCTTTGGTTTGTGTTTGTGCTCTTGTGCTACCAGGAGACTTCTATCACATGGTGTGAGACATATGCACTCTAGCTTTATCTTATTATCTAGTTTGTTGAGGTACTTTGTGAGCTCATGTTATTTTGTGCCCCTATCTTTATGCTCACTTATCTGACCTTGCTTCTATGCTTAGTATCCTTTTTAGCAAGGTTTGCCACGTCTCTAAAATATAGGGGGAGTGGTGATCCTAGTATGTGTGCCGTGCAGTCCAAAGCATATCCACAGACTGCACACATCTAGGGGGAGCCCGTCTACATTTTATAAATGTTGGGTTTGCCTATGTTTTATTTTATATCCCCATGTGCAAATCCCGTATTGTCATCAATCTAACAAAAAGGGGGAGATTGTAAGGGCATATTTATCCCTTAGTAGTTTTGGTGATTGATGAAAATGCTTTTGCGGACTAATCGTGTGCGTTGAGCATTTCAGATATATCATGTCTAGGCACAAGACGATTTGGTGCCCCTCGAAGACTATTGAAGATGGTGTTTCTCAACGTTTCTATTCGGTGGATTTGAGTCGTAGGAAAGTCGTACTATCAAGAGGGGGTCCGCATTGGAAATGTTTGGGTGGAATCAACACGTACGCGTCTGTTCCTTTTGCACCACCTTTCCTCTGGCTCTTTGGAGAATCCTCCGTTTCTCTGTGTCTCCGCAAAATGAAGGACTCCTAGTGTGGCTGAGATGGGGCATGCGGTAGTACTGCTCTTCGGAGCAGTAGTACTGCAGGCCCCTGTGGTAGTACTGGCCGCTGGCGGGGTAGTACTGCAGGTGCCCATGATAGTACCGCTCCTAGGGCGCGGTAGTACCGTGGCCTCAGGCCAGGCTCAGCAGCATAGGTGGAAGTAGGGGCGGATGTAATTTTTTACATCCGCGCCCTACGCGGTAGTAATGCTCCAGATTTGCGGTACTACCGTGTCGGATTTTTGCATAGATCTAAACTCAACGGAAGTTGCCACGGATGTATTTTTATATGTTCGTGCCTTCCCAAATCTGGACTATCCCTGCCTTGCGGTAGTACCGCAAGGGGCAGCGGTAGTACCGCGCTGGCAGTTCTACCGCCCTCTGCTTCATCGCATCAGGGCTGTTTTGGATACTGCTGCGTGGGCGGTAGTACTGGAGTGCCTTGCGGTAGTACCGCGTCTCTGGTGCGGTAGTACCATGCGTCGCAGGCTGAGTTGGTGGATAACGGTTGGATTTGTTCTTCCACTATAAAAGGGGAGTCTTCTTCTCCGAGTTGACTTACCTCTTCCACCCCCAAGCTCCATTGTTGCTCGAAGCTCCATTTTCGCCCGATCTCTCTCCCTAGCCAATCAAACTTGTTGATCTCCTAGGGATTGGTTGAGAAGGCCTCGATCTACACATCCACCAAGAGAAATTTGATTACCCCCACTAATCCCTCGCGAATCTTGTTACTCTTGGGTGTTTGAGCACCCTAGACGGTTGAGGTCTTCGTGGAGCCATACTCCATTGTGGTGAAACTTCGTGGTGTTGTTGGGAGCCTCCAATTAAGTTGTGGAGATTGCCCCAACCTTGTTTGTAAAGGTTCGATCGCCGCCTTCAAGGGCACCAATAGTGGGATCACGGCATCTCGCATTGTGTGAGGGCGTGAGGAGAATACGGTGGCCCTAGTGGCTTCTTGGGGAGCATTGTGCCTCCACACCGCTCCAACGGAGACGTACTTCCTCTCAAAGGGAAGGAACTTCGGTAACACATCCTCGTCTTCACCGGCTCCACTCTTGGTTATATCATCCCTTTACTCGTGCAAGCTTATCTTGTGTTACATCCCGTGCTTGCTTGTGTATTTATTGTTGTTGCATCATATAGGTTGCTCACCTAGTTGCATATCTAGACAACCTACTTTGCTGCAAAGTTTAAATTGGTAAAGAAAAGCAAAAAATTGTTAGTTGCCTATTCACCCCCCTCTAGTCAACTATATCGATCCTTTCACTAGCGCTCCCAGTTCTTCCTCACCCCCTCACGGCCCTTAAAAAGGCGATTGGGAGAGCTGCTCGGTCTCCCACACCCAGCTGACCAAGCTCCAGGTGCAAGGATATCTCCCTCCCGCAGAACTGGTCCCCGTCTGGGCGGGATTGACTTCAATAAATGGCGAAACCCTGGCGGAAAATTTCCCCAATCCTTCAGAAGGGGAGCAAGTGTTCTTTGTTTCCTTCCTTTTAAGAGGCGTTGGATTCCCAATCCACCCTTTCCTCTGAGGTCTCCTGGAGTACTATGGCCTCCAGCTGCACAATCTCACGCCGAGCTCTATTCTGCACATCGCGGGCTTCATTGCTCTTTGTGAGCTGTTCCTGGGCCGCGAGGCCCATTTTGAATTGTGGAGAAAACTTTTCTGCCTCGTCCCCCGCTCCTAGAAAGGGATCTATATTCGAGGTGGGCGGCGCCGAAGTATGGCGCATAGGCCAGACAGGATATCTGTCCAGCACTCCGAAGAAGGCATCCGAATAGTGGCCTTCAGAGTGGTTTTATATTGAAGACGTTGTTCTCCCAGACCCAATCCAGCGAGGCCTTCCTGAATTTGGCAATGCTCCGTTAAAGAAACACCACAACTGGCGTCCTCGGAGTTTCGAAGAGGAGGACAGTGCGGAGGTTAAGCAGTTAATGAGCAGGATAAAGGCACTCGCCCAATCCGGACTATCCATAATTGAAGTAATGGTGATTTCAATAACGTGAGGCGTTCAACCACTTCAATCCAGAGGACTTCCCATGTGGCACTACAACGGGGAAGATGATGCATCACGTTGCGGACGCAAGGGTCCAGACACCTTTGCCGCGTTGGCCGCCATGTTGGCTGATCTTTTTAAAGGGGAGAAAGAAGATTTTACTCGCCTTAAGTGCCGAGAGGGCTTTTCCATGTACAACCCTCCTAACTGGGTGAGCTTTTGCTTCATAACCTTACTCAATCCTTTTCCTGAGTCACACCTAGTTGAACTTAATCCGACTATTCTTAACAGGAATGGAGGAAGGTTGTCGCAGGGATCTATAGCCCCGCTCCGCAGCCGGAGGATCATATCCGAGACCTGGATCCCAGATTTGAAGAGGATCTGGATATATTCATAGAGTTCAAGGAGGTTTTTTTATTATTAGGCGAGCTACGACGGCCCGAAAGTGGCCATCATAGCCGATTATCCCGGCATTCACCCCTCCTCCCACGTAAGTACCTAGGAGATGTTTCCTTCACAAGAGTTTTCTCATCGCGCCTCACCCACCGCACTATCTCGTGCTCCAAAGGGGCGGCGCTCGTCTCGCCACGCCGCATCCGAAACGTCCCTTAAGAAAGCGAAGCCTGCGCAGGGCGGTTCTTCGAAAAGAAAGGTGGACGGCGATACTGCCGAGCCCCCACCTTCATAAAAAAGGTATGGTTTTTAATATGCCCTTGGCAGGTATACCAAATTGTGATGTTTCCCGCTGTGCCATATTATTTTTAGGAAAAGCATACGACGGACTGTGTCAGGAGGCCTCGCTGGTCATACACCACCCAATCCAACCCTGGACTCCGTTCCAAGGACTAGGGTTGATACAGTTGCGACGCCGGATTGTCCTCTCCCCGAGGATTCAGATGATGTATCCGTTACCAACTCTAAAGTGGAGAGTGTGATGAATCATCAACGCCGGAGGGCGGCTATGCGCGACGCAACTTTCACCGAAGAGGCATTCAATGCCTTCAGCTCAGCAGATGCATATATCCGAGCTGCTCGGGATGGGCTCGCTGGAGCCACTCACCAGCTTTCAAAGGATATGCGGGTAAGACTTTTGTGTAGGTTCAATAATCCTATGCACCCGTAGCCCCCGAGACTTAAAGTAGTTGGCATAACTGATTTAAGAATCGTTATACAATTTAGGTACTCACGGAGAAGAACAACCTGCTATCTCAGGAGCTTGAAAAGTGTCAGTCCCAGCTAACTGCAGTCACCGCCGAACTGGATAAATCCAAGAAGGCACCGACTGGTAATGTAAACTACTGTTCAGAAAATACGATTCTATGCCTGCGATGTTTTAACATAAGCACCATTGCATTTACGACAACAGGATCGGCAGATCAGTTAGAGAAGGAACTAAGGGTCGTGCAGGCGGATAAACAGCATGCCGAAAGGCAAGAGGCCGCTGGTCGACGTGTACTTACACGGATCAGGTATGAGAAGAACAAGCTACAGATGCTAACACCAAGCAAGCCAAAGAGCTGAAGGATGTACGAGCCCAACTGGCAGATGCCTTGAAAGAGAACAGAAAGCTGAAAGGCGGCATATTCAGTATGCCTTTTAACCTTACTTTCGTACAGTTCCCTAATGCGAGGTGTAAACAAGTTTTTCCTGTAGGTGTGCTGACTGGGCGTCCCGAAGAAGAGGTGTCCGAGTTTCAAGGCGATCTGCTACAAGAGCTGTCCAGAGTGAATGAGCAAGCCCGGAGGGCAATGAGGAACATTGCTAAAGCTCTATGGCCAGCCGATTCTCCTCCAGGAAGTATGGAGGAGCTCGTGAATTTAATCAAAGGAGCTCGTTGCTGCTTTGGACTATGGAATATATCAGCATACCGAGAGGGTGTACGAGAGGCTTGGGCCATGGTGAAAACATGATACACCGGACTTGATCCGAATCATATGGCCCGGGTCGGGCCTCGGGGCAGACCTTCCGCTTTAACCTCCTAAATCCAAAGTTTGGAGTGTTTCCGAATACTGTACTGGCGGTAAACACCGAAGTATGTTCGGAAACCAGGCAGTCCGGTCATAGTTGCTTGAATAGACAAGTTGTATTCGGGGAGTTATGTTATATTACATTTGATCGTAAGAAACATCTTCCAGAAAGAATAATTCCGTTAAGGCTTCCTTTCCCTGGGACAGCGTGCTTTGTTGTGCACGCCTGAGTTGTGATGCTAAAAGTCACAGTACGTTATATTTTGGGGGCTTGCAGTGCAACGAGTGCAGTTCATCTTTTGTTCGCCGACCTATTATTCCCTTAAGAACGCTAGCTTTCGGCTTCACCCGTCTGAGGTACACGTCCGGATAACCCAGCTGTAACAATCGCAGAGGTGCTCCCTTTATGCCCTAGTCGAACAAACGGGAACATAGGGCATAAGCACAGGAGCCAGGCAACCCAGCTTGGCAAAAACTTAAGTCATAAAGGTGCATATAATGGCGAAGAAAATACATATATGAGAAGACGACACATATATACGGTGAGATTGATGCTCAAAAATAATAATAAGCTTCTGTAACAAGAAGCCCCCAAGTAAAATAAGCAAAGTACATTTTTCAAATAAGGTTAAACAGTTTTTAAATGCATGATGAACACTTTAAATGTATGTGATAACTAGCATTGAAATTTTTTAAAGGCGCGACGAACATTTCTTTAAATACCTAGTGAACATTTTGAAACATAAGTTCAATATTGTTTTAAAGAAGTGATACACATTTTCAAATAATCTTGAACAATTTTTTAAATGCAAGATGCATCTTTTGCAAATGCATGGTGAACATTAAATTTCTGAGCTTCTTTTACTTCCATGAACAATTTTTAAATTTGCAAACTTTTTTTCATTTCATGAATATTTTTAATTTACGAACATATTTTTAATTTCGTACACAACACATGCATTTGGTGTCCCTTTTTTATTAGAACAATAACCCATAGGATACATACCGTTGACATTGTAGAAAATAATCTTGGTTTTGCTTACATTCATTACTTGGGTAACATGAATTAAATTGCCATTAATTACACATCACTATTGAAGCCTTTACAAGCCTTTTATCAGTAGCCTCAGATCCACCCTGGTTTTTGTCCAAAAAAATAAATAAAGCCCATCATACGACGTCAAGAGAACACAAGGTAAAAAAAGACAACACACAATGAGACAATCAATTTGCCTATGACATCACTTAGATGTGATATAGTTATGTCACATCTAGATGAGCCCTAGATAAACCTTATCTATGCTTGTTGTTTGGAAGATGCATTTTAGCTCTTCACATAACACCTTGTATCTTCTGCCTGTTTTCGTCTTCTTTTGTTACTTCGTAAGTGGTATGGGAGTGTAATCCTAGCCGGTTGATGACTTTCTTAATTCCAAGTCGGCCTCCCCTTGAGCCTCACTAGTATAAAACAGGGCTTTGGTCCAGGCCGGCTCAGCCCATTAGTCCCGGTTCAGTCCAGAACCGGGACCAATGTGGGCATTGGTCCCGGTTCGTGAGCCCAGGGGGCCGGCCGGGCCACGTGGGCCATTGGTCCCGGTTCATCTGGACCTTTTGGTCCCGGTTGGTGGGATGAACCGAGACCAATGGGCCTCGCTTCTGGCCCACCACCATTGGTCCCGGTTGGTGGCTTGAACCGGGACCAAAGGCTCCCCTTTAGTCCCGGCTCATGCCACCAATCGGGACCAATGAGGTGCCTATATATACCCCTCGCTCGCGAGCAGAGCACCCCAGTGCTCTGTTTTTCTCTGGCCGAGGGGGAGAGGGCTTGGTGGTGCTCTAGCTCACCTCCTATGCACACAAGGTGTTCGATGGAATGCCCGAGCCACACTACTTAAGCTTTCTCCTCTCCAAGCTCGACCTCCAAGCTCCATTTTCCATAATATTTGTCTAGGTTTAGCGGTCCGTCACGCCCCGTCCCCGTCTTCACCGCCGTCGATCACCCGCGCCGAGCTCATCGCCGGCACCACCGTGGTGAGCCTCTTGTTTTATCTTCTTTCTGAAAGGAAAAATATTCTTACTTGCATGTTTACATAGATACTTGTATTATTTTCTTACTTTTATTATTGCATCTTATATAGTGCGATGGTTTTGGTATCCGCCCCCGTCGGCCCTCATCCTGTCTATGATTCGGATGTGGTATATATATATTATCTTTATAACTATTGGTTCATTTATTGTTTATGAAAATTATGCCGACCAACGTGACATAGATATTATTTCTGTAGGATGTATGTGAATCGGAAATGCCAACCGACCCTATTGTCGAGAGGTTAAATTTACTTGAAGAAGAAAACAATTTGTTGAAGGAAAAAATAAAAAAAATTGAGGAGGAGAAGATGATATTGGAGTTGCATGTTGCGGATGTCGTCGATGATCACAAGATCAAGATGGATGCAATGCGCTTGAAGATTAGAAAGATTAGAAAATATGCCATTGATACCGAGGCTTGGTATCATTATGCCTTTGGATCAATTGTTACCTTGGTTGCGATTATGATCGCAATTGTTTTCGCATTGAAATGTTTTACATAGTTTCAATGTATGGTTTAATTAATTAGATGCTCTAGAGAGCTATATGTTGTTAGATGAGAACTATGTATGCACTTTGGTTTTAATGTGATGATGAACTTCTATTAATTTGGACACTTAATTATATATAATGCACGCAGATGAACCGGCAATGGATGTACGGTGACAGACACACCCGCGAGTACATTAAGGGCGTGCATGAGTTTCTCGAAGCGGCCGAGGCAAACAAGCAGAATGGTTTTATGTGTTGTCCATGCACTGAATGTGGGAATACGAGGTCTTACTCTAACCGGAAAATCCTTCACTCCCACCTGCATTACAAGGGTTTCATGCCACACTATAATGTTTGGACAATGCACGGAGAAATAGGGGTTATGATGGAAGACGGCGAAGAAGAAGAGTACGATGACAACTATGTGCCCCCTGAATACGGTGATGCTGTGACGGGGGGAGCTGGTGAAGATCAAGAGGAACCAGACGATGTGCCCAATGATGCTGCAACGGGCGAAGCTGCTGAAGATCAAGAGGAACCAGACGATGTGCCCGATGATTGTGATCTCCTCCGGGTCATTGTCGATGCAAGGACGCAATGCAAAAGTGAAAAGGAGAAGCTGAAGTTCGATCACATGTTAGAGGATCACAAAAAAGGGTTGTACCCCAATTGCGAAGATGGCAACACAAAGCTCGGTACCGTACTGGAATTGCTGCAATGGAAGGCAGAGAATGCTGTGGCTGACAAAGGATTTGAGAAGCTACTGAAAATATTGAAGAAGAAGCTTCCAAAGGATAACGAATTGCCCGACAGTACATACGCAGCAAAGAAGGTCGTATGCCCTCTAGGATTGGAGGTGGAGAAGATACATGCATACCCTAATGACTGCATCCTCTACCGCGGTGCATACAAGGATCTGAACGCATGCCCGGTATGTGGTGCATTGCGGTATAAGATCAGACGAGATGACCCTGGTGATGTTGACGGCGAGCCCCCCAGGAAGAGGGTTCCTGCGAAGGTGATGTGGTATGCTCCTATAATACCACGGTTGAAACATCTGTTCAGAAACGAAGAGCATGCCAAGTTGATGCGATGGCACAGTGAGAACCGAAAGAAAGATGGGAAGTTGAGAGCACCCGCTGACGGGTCGCAGTGGAGAAAAATCGAGAGAAAGTACTGGGATGAGTTTGCAAAGGACCCAAGGAATGTATGGTTTGCTTTAAGCGCGGATGGCATTAATCCTTTCGGGGAGCAGAGCAGCAATCACACACCTGGCCCGTGACTCTATGTATGTATAACCTTCCTCCTTGGATGTGCATGAAGCGGAAGTTCATTATGATGCCAGTTCTCATCCAAGGCCCTAAGCAACCCGGCAACGAAATTGATGTGTACCTAAGGCCATTAGTTGAAGAACTTTTACAGCTGTGGAATGGAAACGGTGTACGTACGTGGGATGAGCACAGACAGGAGGAATTTAACCTTAAGGCGTTGCTGTTCGTGACCATCAACGATTGGCCCGCTCTCAGTAACCTTTCAGGACAGACAAACAAAGGATACCACGCATGCACGCACTGTTTAGATGACACTGAAAGTATATACCTGGACAAATGCAGGAAGAATGTGTACCTGGGCCATCGTCGATTTCTTCCGACCAACCATCAATGTCGAAAGAAAGGCAAGCATTTCAAAGGCGAGGCAGATCACCGGAAGAAGCCCGCCATGCGCACCGGTGATCACGTGCTTGCTATGGTCAATGATTTACACTACGTAATCTTTGGAAAGGGTCCCGGTGGACTAGCTGTTCTGAATGACGCTGAGGGACACGCACCCATGTGGAAGAAGAAATCTATATTTTGGGACCTACCCTACTGGAAAGACCTAGAGGTCCGCTCCTCAATCGACGTGATGCACGTGACGAAGAACCTTTGCGTGAACCTGCTAGGCTTCTTGGGCGTGTATGGGAAGACAAAAGATACACCTGAGGCACGGGAGGACCTGCAACGTTTGCACGAAAAAGACGGCATGCCTCCGAAGCAGTATAAAGGTCCTGCCAGCTACGCTCTTACGAAAGAAGAGAAAGAAATCTTCTTTGAATGCCTGCTCAGTATGAAGGTCACGACTGGCTTCTCGTCGAATATAAAGGGAATAATAAATATGCCAGAGAAAAAGTTTCAGAACCTAAAGTCTCATGACTGCCACGTGATTATGACGCAACTGCTTCCGGTTGCATTGAGGGGGCTTCTACCGGAAAACGTCCGATTAGCCATTGTGAAGCTATGTGCATTCCTCAATGCAATCTCTCAGAAGGTGATCGATCCAGAAATCGTACCAAGGCTAAGGAGTGATGTGGCGCAATGTCTTGTCAGTTTCGAGCTGGTGTTCCCACCATCCTTCTTCAATATCATGACGCACGTCCTAGTTCATCTAGTCGACGAGATTGTCATCCTGGGGCCCGTATTTCTACACAATATGTTCCCCTTTGAGAGGTTCATGGGAGTCCTAAAGAAATATGTCCGTAACCGCGCTAGGCCAGAAGGAAGCATCTCCATGGGCCATCAAACAGAGGATGTTATCGGGTTTTGTGTTGACTTCATTCCTGGCCTTAAGAAGATAGGTCTCCCTAAATCGCGGTATGAGGGGAGACTGACTGGAAAAGGCACTCTTGGAAGAGACTCAATAATATGCAGGGACGGATATTCTTGGTCTCAAGCACACTACACAGTTCTACAGAACTCTACCTTGGTGACCCCGTATGTCGATGAACACAAGAACAGTCTGCGCTCCAAACACCCGGAGCAGTGCGACGACTGGATTACATGTGAACACATCAGGACTTTCAGCAGTTGGTTGGAAACACGTCTCAGAGGTGACAACACTGTTTGTGATGAGTTGTACTTGTTGTCCAGGGGACCATCTTTGACTGTATTGACTTACAAAGGATACGAGATAAATGGGAATACATTTTACACGATCGCCCAAGATCAAAAGAGCACCAACCAAAACAGCGGTGTCCGCTTTGATGCAGCAACCGAGAGCGGAAAGGACACATATTATGGTTACATAGTGGACATATGGGAACTTGACTACAGACCTGATTTTAAGGTCCCTTTGTTTAAGTGCAAATGGGTCAATCTGTTAGGCGGTGGGGTACAGGTAGACCCACAGTATGGAATGACAACAGTGGATCTGAAAAATCTTGGGTACACCGACGAACCGTTCGTCCTAGCCAATGATGTGGCACAGGTTATCTATGCGAAGGACATGTCTACCAAACCGAGAAAAAGAAAACATAAGGAAGCGAATACATCATACGATGAGCCAAAGCGCCACATAGTTCTTTCAGGAAAAAGGGACATCCTGGGAGTGGACGGCAAGACAGACATGTCTGAAGATTATGAAAAGTTTCATGAAATTTCTCCCTTCAATGTCAAGGCCGACCCAAGCATCCTGATAAACAATGAAAATTATCCATGGTTACGGCGCAATAATCAAATGACACAAGCGAAGAAAAAGTGAAGACTTTCTCCCGCAATTTTGTAACACACAAACATGCTACCATTGTCCGTTTTGTACATGCACATGCTATGTAGGTGAAATTATGATACCATCCCAACTTTCAACATTTTCAGAGTTCATTTGAAATGCTTTCATGTCTTATGGTTCGGCCCTCGTAATACCATGACCATTAGTCCCTGGCCCATGCCAACTTTCAACTTTCAACTATAAGCGCATCTATTCTCATTTTTTAGTAAGTTAATCACAAACTTGTGATTCAAACAATTTTCAAAGAATTCAAATTTTAACTATTCAAATTTGAAAACTAATGGCACTAACAGAAAGTTTATAATTTTTCTAAAACTAATGGCACTAACAGAAAGTTTATAATTTTGCTAACCTAAAAGCAAACAGAATTAAAAATTAAAGCAAAAAACAAAAGAAAATAAATAATGCAAAAAACAAATCAAAAAAACAGGAAAAAACTATTTTTATAGTAAAGTTAATCAGAAAATAAAATAAATAAAGCAACAAAGAAAACAAAATAACTAAAAAAGTGTTTTCAAATTTGAAAACTAATGGCACTAACAGAAAGTTTATAATTTTTCTAAAACTAATGGCACTAACAGAAAGTTTATAATTTTGCTAACCTAAAAGCAAACAGAATTAAAAATTAAAGCAAAAAACAAAAGAAAATAAATAATGCAAAAAACAAATAAAAAAACAGGAAAAAACTATTTTTATAGTAAAGTTAATCACAAAATAAAATAAATAAAGCAACAAAGAAAACAAAAAAACTAAAAAAGTGTTTTCAAATTTGAAAACTAATGGCATTAACAAAAAGTTTATAATTTTTCTAAAACTAAAAGCATAAAGAATTAAAAAATAAAGCAAAAAACAAAAGAAAATAAATAAAGCAACAAAAAAACAAAAAAACAAAAAAGTGTTTTCAAATTTGAAAACTAATGGCATTAATAAAAAGTTTATAATTTTTCTAAAACTAAAAGCATAAAGAATTAAAATAAAGCAAAAAACAAAAGAAAATAAATAAAGCAAAAAAAACAAAAAAAGCCACCTACTGGGCCACCACGGCCTGAATACGACTAGAAACCCTACCATGGGCCAGGATTCAGGCCCGCAGCAGGCCCAGTAGGCCCACAGGCATTGCAGTGACAGATTAGGCCCGAAGGCCTGCAGTTGAGAGGAGCTCGGGAGGGTGGGCGCAGCAGCACTTATAAACCACTCCCGAGCCCTATCAACTAGCGAGGTGGGACTAAACTTTTGGGCGCGGGGCAGCACAAGGCCATTGGTCCCGGTTGATGGCACCAACCGGGACTAAAGGGGGCATTGGTCACGGTTCGTGTCACCAACCGTGACCAATGCCCCCTTTAGTCCCGGTTGGTGCCACCAACCGGGACCATAGGTCTCCCCTTTCGGCTGCTGAAAAGAGACCTATGGTCCCGGTTGGTGGCACCAACCGGGACTAAAGGTGGCATTGGTCCCGGTTGATGCCACGAACCGGGACCAATACTCTGTGTATATAAGCAGGACTTAGGAAATTTTCAGTTTCTCATCGACCATTTGCCCCCGACGCCGCTAGGCTGCCCGTGCTTGCCGTCGTCGTCGCCCCGCGCCCCTGCCCCGTGCTCGCCATCGCCGCCCGCTCCTCGTCGCCGTCGCCCTGCCCCTGCCTCGTCCCGCCCCCGCGCGCCGGCGCCCTCGCCGCCCCGCCGGCGCCTCGAACTCCCCTGCTCGCCAGGCCGCCCCGAAGCCGCCCGCCGCCCCGCCGACGCCGTCATCGTCGCCCACACCGATTCCGGCCGGCGACCTCGGCCCCTCCCCGCACTGTGAGCCCCTGCCTCCTCCCCTTTTCCTTCTCATTGCCGTCCCCGCACGTCATCCGTAAGCGCGCGCCACCGCCAACCATCATCGCCGTCGCCGTATAATGCTCATGTATGTATATGCTCACTATATGTATGTATGTATGTATGTATGTATGTTCACTGTATAATGCTCTGTATATGCTGTATATATAATGCTCGTTTTTGCATTTTTTTGTTACCAAGAAAAAGGTCTATTTTTTTGTTGATATGTATGTTCATATGCTCATTAATATTTTAAAAAATGTTCATATGCTCATTTAAGAAAATGTTCATATGTAACATTTAAGAAAAAAAGTAAATGTATGTATGTTCATATGCAAAGAATTATTTTTGGATGAAATGAGATGAGATGAGACGTGTTTTGTGTTTGAGAAGAAAAGAGGAAGAAGGAAGAAGGAAGAAGAAGTAAAAGAGGGTCGAGGGGGGGGTCGATATACTCCCTCCCCGATAACAATTTTTTCCATGTATATATGCAAAAGTTACATTTTTAGAAAAGTTTTATATATCTAGCTAGAAAGAAGGAAGAAGAAGAAAAAGAAGGAGAGGAAAAGGAAAATAAGAAGAGGAAGAAAGGAGAAGAAGAGGAGAGGAAGAAGGGGAAAAATAAATAAGAAAAAGAAAAAAAAGAAGAGGAGAAGAAGAAAGGAATAGAGGAGAAGAAGAGAAAATAGAATATATTCTATTTTCTCTTCTTCTCCTCTATTCCTTTCTTCTTCTCCTCTTTTTTTTCTTTTTTTTTCTTCGATCTTCTCCTCTAGATATTCCTTTCTTCTTCTCCTCTTTTTATTTCAGGGTCGTCTAGGGGTCGAGGGTTCCAGGGTCGTCGAGGGTTCGAGGGGTCGAGGATCGCCGAGGGGTCGAGAGAGGTTTCCTAGTGCCAAAGTATTGAAGAAATCCATGGCTTCATCATTAGCCGAAAGTAACCAGGGCATGACGAAGTCCTCCAAAGTTATTTTCGAACATGAGAGGAAGAAGAGGATAAAAAAAGAAGAGGAAGAAGAAAAAAAAGAGGAGAAGAAAGAATAGAGGATACTCCTCTATTCTTTCTTCTCCTTTTTTTTTCTTCTTCTTCCTCTTTTTTTTATCGGGAACGAGGGTCGTCGAGGGACATAGATGTAGTGTCGTCCTTGTCGATATATACCCCCTCCCGATAGCTTCAACACGTGGGGGGGGGTCGATATTACCCCCTCCTTGAAGCATTCTCGAGGCCACCCCAAACCCTTGAAGCGTTGTCGAGGCCACCCCAAACCCTAGAGAAGCAGCGTCGAGGCCACTAATTAATATATATGATTCCTTACTATGATTAGGTAGCTAGTTCTACGTTTGCCACTAATATATCCATCTGTCATGTTTGAATAATAATTGCCATGTTGTAAATATTTGTAGAAACTATGGACACCGCCCGAGACGAAGCAAAAGAAGCGTTGTTGAGGGACATAATCGCAGAAGGAAGTGATGCCGTCTCGTTGTTTCTCAACGACACCGATGGTCTGGAAGGAGAGGGTGAAGAAGCTGGCTACGGTGACCTAATGCCGGTGCAAGAAGAAGAACATGAGGACGGCTCCGGTGACCCAATGCCGGTGCAAGAAGGAGACCGTGATGACGGCTCCGGTGACCGAACCGAGTCCGGCCAGGTATATATATTAGTTAAGCCTGTGCTGACTAGCTGATTGATGCATTCATTGTTTTGGTATGTACACATATTAATTAAGTCTTTGTTCTTTTTTCTAGCCCTCCGGATCGAGCACAACTTCGGTAAAGAGACGAGGCCCGAAGAAAAAGTTGAGCTCGGATGAAAGGTTTGAGATCATAGCAATCGCGCCCGACGGCCAACCGATTGAACCCATCCGAACAAAGAACGCATTTGTTGCTCAGTGCGGGGTTCTGGTTAGGGACAAGATCTCGATAAGCATCCAGCAATGGTTTAAGCCGGGTACAGAAGACCCTGAGGTGTCTTATGTCAATGATATGCAAAAAAATGATCTTTGGACTGAGCTGAAGTCAAATTTCACCCTACCGCCAGAGGATAATCCACAGAACCCAGTTAAAGAGCAATTAATCAAGTCTTTTGCTCTTAAGAGGATGGCAGAACTATTCAGGAGGTGGAAGAAAGAGCTGAATAAGTTTGTCGAAAATAATGAGACACCAGAATTCAAGGGCAGATATGAGAAGATCAGAGATCACTGGCCCGCATTTGTGGCCCACAAGACATCAGAAAAGAGTAAGAAGATGTCGGCGACAAACAAGCAAAATGCTGCGAAGAAGAAGCTTCACCATCGCACGGGGTCAGGTGGCTACCTCGTAGCCCGGCCTAAGTGGGCCAAGACTGAGAATGATCTGGTTGATAAAGGGATCGAACCAGAGACAATTAACTGGCCAGACCGTTGCCGGACTTGGTTCTTCGGGGCTGGCGGAACCTTGGACCCTGTAACAGGAAAGTGCATTTGGACGAACGATCAAATGGACATACCAGTCAGGAAGCTTAAGCAGTATATCGAAGCAGCGCAGGAAGGGACATTCTTTCCAGACAGAGAGAACGACGAGCTCACAATGGCCCTCGGGAATCCTGAGCACCCTGGACGGACACGAGGCACGCCAGGCTCCATTCCGTGGAAGGTTGGGTTTCCGGACGCAGGCGGTTAAAAATCCCATGAGAGGAGGAAAAAAGTGCAGCAGACCCAAATGCAGGCGCTGCAAGCAAGGGTAGACGCGATAGAGGAACGAGAAGCAAATCGCAGCAAACGTACTGCCGAAGCTTCCCCCGAAGCTACCCCGCCATCTCAGCGCAGAAGCAGCGTGGCTTCCACCGAGCTGCTTCAGCCGGAGCATGCCTTGACGGCTCCTGCCAGCTATCCCGTGGATGCTATCACGGATTCTCAAAATTGCCACCTTATGACACAATGGATGAATTTGAAGGTCAAGGCGGCTGTTGGCTCTGTTTATCCTACTGAACCCGGCGCAACTTTTCACTGCCGGCCGATTCCAGAAGGATATGCTAGGGTGCTGGTGGATGAAATAACGGAGGGATTTGAGGACCTCCAGCTTGACCACCCTACCGGTGAAGGGGAGACTCGGCTGGCGTCTGCTCTGAAGACTCCATGCCTATGGCGGAAGGAGCTCATCAACCTTCTGAACTGGACGCCTCCGCCTCCTCCTCCTCCTCCGGCGAGTCAGGGCACTCCGCCTCCTCCACTGCCTCCTCCTCCGACGAGTGATGATCAGGGCCCTCGGCCGGCTCCTTCTCCGGCGCATGGCGGCACTCCTCCTCCTTCTCCGCCTGCGCCGACGCGCCTGAGCAGCCAGCCTCCTCCTTCTCCGCCTCGTCAGCAAAGGCGGAAGAGACCCGCCGCCGCTCCGGAAGCTGCTCCGACGCGTCGTAGTCCTTCTCCTCCGCCTCGTAAGCAAGTAAAGAAGACAACCGCTCCGTCTGCTCGGCCGACGTCTAGTAGTACAACCAGAGGTGGGAGGACATACAGATTCGGTCCTTCTCTGAAGAGTCCACAGAAGTTACCATACGAGAGGACCCCGAAGGAGAACGCGAAGATTGCGCGAACCGAAGTGGATGACTGGTTTAAAGGGTTGAAAGCAAAGAGACATCCACCTTCGGAGGAGAAGGTAGATCCGGTGAAAGTGAACGCACTCTGGCTGCCCTGGCAAAACCACCCAAGTCTCCGCCGAAAGGCAACTATGAGCGCATCATTGCAAAGACATGGGCCGAAGCGGAGCGGTCGGGAAGTACAGTCAGTGATCAAAGGCTGAAAGAACGACGAGCAGCTGGGAAACAAATTGCCCAGCTCAGCGAACAAGCGAAGCAATCGTGCCCCCGCTCAAGGTGCCTAGCAACATCGTCGATCCGAGGATGGTGCCCGGTTATTGCAATGTTGATGATTACCTGCCCGACGATGTATATTATGATCCCATGGAGGTGCAGATACACAGATACGAGTACGGGAAGCCTCTCGTCAAAGATGAAAAATCTTTAACAACAATGATGCGAAGATTACATGATTGGTACTTGAAAATCTGCAGAGAGTCTGAGGGGAGGAGTACTTTGTATGCGAGAGTTAAACCGGAGCATGACCTCGTTGGAATTGAACTGTTGCCTATTCCATTTGAGGAGTTCTATCAGTTTTTCAATCAATTGGCCCTCGATAAAACAACGGTCACCTGCTACTGTCTGTAAGTACTACTACTTCTGTCATTAAGTCTCTCTATATAGCTCATCTCTTTCATTGCATGTATTTATAATTATCCTCACTATATTATGCAGATTGAAGATCGCCGAATTGAAGAAAAGACAAATCGGTGATATTGGGTTCGTTAACACATATCTCATAGATGCAACTGAGGTTGAACATCGTCCTGAAGATACCGAGGCCAACTTGCTACGATCATTCAAAAAAAATGAAAACAAAGATATAATACTCTTTCCTTACAACTTCAAGTGAGTGTTACTGTCTTGTGCATATTCGGTTTCCCTTATATATTAGTCCAGGTTATAGTAATGTAATTGATGAGTTATGCATGCGTGCGCAGGTACCACTATATTCTCCTAGAGATTAGGCTTGAGCGGGGAGTAGTAACTGTCTTGGACTCTAAACGAAAAGATCCCCAGGAGTATGCGGACATGACTGAAATCCTCAAGAAGTAAGTTAAATCGATCATTATCCACCATATCAGCAACTTTGTTCATTTCCTGATATCAAGTAATTGTTTTCTTTGTCCGGCAGGGTTTGGAGAAAATTCACCAGAAAAGTTCCGGGACTGCCGAAGGAGCTGGAATTTAGACACCCGAAAGTAAGTACTATAGTAGCATGTTCCGCGCATCTCCTAGCTAGTGATTCAAGCGCTTGTTTCATCAATACCATTTAGCATTCTTTCTTATCAGTTTGATTGACCTCTATTTCTTGTAAAGTGGTTGTGGCAGGAACAAGGGAATGATTTCTGTGGATACTACGTCTGCGAGTCCATCCGCCACACGACCTGTGAGCGGGGCGGGTACTCTGACGAACAATATGAAGTACGTAAATAACAACATTCACAATTTTATTTTATTACCATCATCTGTGTTGAGTTTCATTCATTCATATATATATGTATTGACCCCTTCTTCAAATTAGATGTTTCGGAAGCGGGATGAACTCCTAGCACCAGCTCGCATGCGAGCAATTCAAAAGGAATTGGCGGCATTCTTTCTTGACCACGTGATCACTGAAGACGGAGAATACTATGTGAATCATGAGTCCGTATGATTATATTTGTAAGAGATAATTATTGTATATATGTAGCCGGTAGTGTCGGATAGATATACAAGAACTTGTTGTTCGACCAATCTCTCGGAGAAGGAGAGGTGGTCGATATCACTTCTCTCTGTATGCATATATGTTCATGACGATCTTCTGTTTTCTTCGTTTGCTTACTAGCTAGCTAGCGTGTCTAGTCCTCTCTATACGTATGTATAGTACGTAGCGTCGACCAAGCACGGACATAAGAGAGGACACTTCTCTCTATTAATTATAGCTACCTAATACAATATATGAAACACCTAAATTAACCCCCAAAACCCCCAACCCCCCCCCCCCCCTTTAAAAAAACAAAAACCCCAGCCACAGAAATGCTGACGCGTGGATGCCTATTGGTCCCGATTGATGCCACCAACCGGGACCAAAAAGTCTCCTGCCTGGGCTCCGCGCACAGGCCACGTGGAGGCCCATCTGTCCCGGTTCTGGATTGAACCGGGACTAAAGGGACAGGGTATTAGTACCGACCCTTTAGTCCCGGTTCCAGAACCGGGACAAAAGGCCCTTACGAACCGGGACTACAGGCCCTTTTTCTACCAGTGCCTCCTAAAAAAACAACAGGTTTAGTTCAGGTTAGAATATGGCTGGTCCCTTGGAAGCCTTCAAACAAGTTGGTACTTGCCTCTTATGATTGCTCTGGTTTGATTTTTGTGCAAAGACGTACTCCCGTCCGTGACCGAGAGATGCAAGTTTCAAATTAAGCCAGCTTCAAGCATAACATCAATCACCGAGCAGGAACAAACGTCAACATGCATCCAGTAATGGAGCAATCTTGTCACTAGCGCCATTCCAAATTGTTTAACTAGTAACGAATGTACCTATATTCTGCATATAACGCCCATATTATTCAGCAAACCGATCCAGGTCAGACTCCCAATTGCCGTCGATCACATGCAAGTTCACGAGCAAGAGAATGCATGCAAGCACGCTAATAATTCATTCCGATATTTCCCCTATAAATACCAGACTCAAGCACCACCCTCGGGGCATCACAAGCACTTAGCAACCTAGAGCTCCAGATCAGCTGATCAATAATCACTTTGTCTGTGCTTCTGCGGTGTAGTGATCAGATCACTCGCAGCAATGGCAGGCAAGGCATCCATCGCGCTGTTCCTCGCCGTGAACCTGGTCGTCTTCTCCGTGGCCAGCGCGTGCGGTGGAAACTGCCCGACCCCATCGACGCCCACACCGACCCCGGCCGCGTTCGGTAGGTGCCCACGCGACGCGGTGAAGATAGGCCTGTGCGTCAACGCGCTGAACCTGGTCAAGGCCGAGCTGGGCGCGCCGCCTACGCTGCCCTGCTGCCCGCTGGTGAAGGGGCTCGTCGACCTGGAGGCGGCCCTGTGCCTCTGCACGGTGCTTAAGGCCAACGTCCTCAACATCGTCAAGCTCAACCTCCCCATCGACCTCAGCGTCATCCTCAACGACTGCGGCAAGAAAGTGCCCACCGGATTCCAGTGCTAAGCGATCTCGGTCGACGGACGTGTGCCATGCTGCCCATGCATGCACGCATGCATTCCTTGCGTGGTCGCACGGTTGCATGAGTCCATGGTCGCACGGGCGTTATTCTGCTTGATCAATCCTTTTATTGCAGGTGTGTTTGTTTGTTTGGTTGCTATTCTACTTGACGTGCTAGCCACAAGTCTGCATGGATGTGCATGCATCCTACGGAGAGTACGTCTGTAGCCGGTTTAATCCTTTTTATCTTTCTTATTATAATCACTTCCTTTATTGGCGAGTTCTTTCATGGCGTGTGGCTTGTATCCGTTTTGTACAGTCAACATAATGAATAAAGTTTATTCTTACTTCGGGCTTCCGGTGCTGTGCTGCCATTTGTTTGTTTTTTTTCTTTTTGAGAAATTGCCATATGTTTTGTGATTTTCCTAGCAGGCTTTCAATGGTGAAGGAAGGTTTCGAGCGAACGTATAGGACCCGATAAGGAGTGAGCATCAGATTTCTACCGACTTAAAACCGAACGAATCGTTCCCCATGGCAGGGGGAGAGACCGAACATTTCGTTCAGCCTGGGAGGCCTCCCAGCGCGAACACTTTCAGAACGCTAATGAAGAACACAACAAAAAACATAAACAAAGACGCCAGCATTGGCCTGTTGCACAAGCTAGACCATTTTGGATACTAAAGCACGAAAAAATGCAGAAAAACCAGCTAAAACTGAGAAAAGCTTTGCAAATAAAAATGCCACAAAAATCTAGAAATTCATAGAAAAAAAGCTGATGAAAAAAAATATAAACATTGCCATTGTCCAACAAAAAACAAACATGCCGTACTAGAAAAAATAATTTTGCCATTGTTTAAATTAAATTTTGAGGTTGGACCAGAAACAAATTGTCGTGCTCACAAAAAGTTGCCACTGCCCATACAATAAATATACCATGATGTATAAAAAGTGAATATGCCATGACCATAAACTAAAATTTTCCTTGGCGACATGAATAGTAATTTTGCCATGTTGCAAAAAGAAAAGAAAATTTTGCCATGGTCCTAAAAAAAAGCATTGAAGGAAAAAATGTATAAGGTTGCCATGGTAGCCAAAAGTGGTGCAAATTTGTCATGATTGCAAACATGGTGAAAAATCATCATGATACATACACACTAATTCCCATGATGCTAAAAAAAGAACAAACTAAATTGCCATCGCTCTAAAAAAGTGAGTATTGCCATAAGAAGAATAATTTGGGCCATGCACAATAAGCTAAATTTACCATGATACAGAAAACTAAATTTAGCATGGTCAATTATGAAATTGACCATGATCCATAAACTAAATTTGACATGGTCAATTAATAAATTTACCATGGTTTGCTAAAATTTGCGATGTTCAATTATTAAATTTGCCATGATCCACCAAGTAATTTGCCACGGTCAATTCCTAAAATTTGAGATGGTCGAAAAAGTACTTCAAATTTGACATCACATTTCTATCAAAATTACTGTCTTGTGTGCAATATATTTGCCATGTATATGAAATAAGACAAAAAAAATCAAAATTGCCCTGGCCAATGTAGATCCGAATTTGCCATGGCATTTTTATCAAAATTGACATGCTTTATAAATAAAAATTGCCATGTACGTGAAATAACCCAAAAAATGATCAAAATTGTCATGGAAAATGCATATTCAAATTTGCCGTGGTATTTTTATCAAAATTTTCCATGCTTTATAAACATAAATTTACCATGTATGTGAAATACCACAAAAAATGATCAAAAATTTGCCATGCCAAATGCATATTTAAATTTGCCATGCTATTTCTATCAAAATTGCCATTTTTTGTGTAATGAATTTGCCGTGTATGTGAAATAACACAAACAATGATCAGAATTGCCATGCAAATGCACAAAAAATTTGTCGTGATATTTTTTTATCAATTTTTCATGATTTATAAACATAAATTTGCCATGTATCTGAAATAACACATAAAAATGATAAAAAATTTGCCATGGCAAATGCATATTCAAATTTTCCATGGTATGTTTTTTTATCAAATTTGCCATGCTTATCAAACGAAATTTTCCATGTATGTGAAATAGTTTTGTAATGGATTTTACCATGTGACCATTAATAATGAATGTCAAGTTATGGAGAAAAAGCCTACAGAAAAATGAATAATGTTAAGAATATGCCATGTGACAAATAAATGGAATTTGCCATATGAGAATAACGAATTTCCACATTATGAACACACTAAAAGAATAATTTACCATTATACATGGTAAAACCTTTATGAAATGCCATGGGTGAAAGAAAGTAAGTAGAGTACAAATTTGCCATGGAAAAAATCATCATTAGTTTATGTTGTGTCATTACAGAAAAATTGCTTAATAACTTGGGGATGGCACATATTGACAAAAAAGTTATATTCGGTATTTGTTCATGTGGTAAATTTCATATGTCATAGCAAAAATTTGCCATGGATGTAAAGTACTTTTGGCATGACAAAAAATAAGTGAAATTTCCATGTAAAGAATTATCATTAGTGAATAATTTTGGCATTAGCCAAGCTACATGAAACTAAGATTTGCCATGATCTATAAACTCAAATTGCCATAGTCAATTTACTAAACTTACCATGATCAATGAAAAAAAAATCCATGACATGTTAACTAAATTTGCCATGGTCAAAGTACTAAATTAACCATGATTAATGAAATAATTTTGCCATGGTTAATTAATGAAAATTTTCATGATTTGTAAACAAAATTTGGCACGGTTATTTGCTAAAAAGTACAAGTGGCTAAACACAGATCCTACCAATTATTAGTCGAAGATTGCTTGTCGCTCCTCATTCATAACCTATCAAAAAACTTGAACCATACATGCAAGGCGATAAGTACTAAACCCAAACATGCAGTGAATGGACTTGTATTGAATGGCAAAGAAAAAACAATTGAAGCAAAAGCATTGCATCTACTGAATCAAAAATGGAGCCGGACGGGATTGATCGATCAGACAATTGCCCTTCTAAAATTATTGCCAAAAAATCAGAAGGATTAACTACGGAGATGGATGCATCTTGTACCTCGAACAAGGGCCAGAAGGAGGGGGTCAACGTCCTTGAGTAAACTGTTGATCCACTCGGTGCAGCGCTCCTCGGCGTCATGGAACTTCATGTGCACCTGCACATCGGGCTCCCAGGCGCCGAGCAGCGCGTTCTCCACCTCCTGCTTGCGCATGACGAACTCCTCGGCGCCCTGCCACAGGTAGTAGGTAACAGCTGAAGGGTGCACCCTCGGCCGTGAGCCGCACGGCCTCCGCATAGCCCACCACATCTCAGCCATCGTGGTTGGCATCGCTGCACGCAGTGGCAGGGGTTTGGTCGCCAGGGATAAGACACGGGGGCATGGTGATAATGAGAAAGAGAGTGACAGTGAAAGAGAAGATGAAAAAAAAGAACTCGTTCGGTCACATCTCGTTAGCCACCAAACAAGCCAGAATGACGTGACACTGCCCTCCTTGTGCCAAGATGCATGCTCTATATCTGACTGCCCGAACCGGTGTTTGGGCCAGGACATTAGAAAACTGACGTACATGCGTTATCTTTCCCGAAAGTATATGGGCATTTGAAGATAAAAATTAATTAATTTACTAATGATATGGCTCATAGTTTGATTCCCGCTAAGTAATATAGTGTAGACTTAGCATTTATAACACCAAAATTATTCTGCACCTCATAACATGGACGAGGATTTGTGGCTGCGGGTCTCAGGGTACATGATGAGCGGTTACTAGTTTATGTAATTATGCAATGAGATGTGCAATGTGGTGTTTAGTTACTAATGAAATAGGTGTTTAGTTCAATTATGCAATGATGTTTTCTAAGTATATTTTGTTGTGCTACAGACAAAGCATGTTTTTGTTCTGTAGATAGAGCATGTCACATCGCACATGATTCACCTTGCAAAAACATGTGCGATTGTTAACCCCATCGCACGCAGTTCCTTTAGTTCAATCGTCTGCCCACTGGAGCACACCATTCTCACCATACAATCGTGTGTGTTGCCCTGTGTTATCGCACACGCTTTATACTTGCGAAACCGTGTGTGAAACTTCATACATGGTGGACAGATTATGCAACGTTTGCGATGTTTCCCATCATCAAAGACAATTCATTTCTAACAACCGTTTGCCAAGCAACGCAAATAATTCGTTCGTCAAAATCCTATGTGTTATTTGGACTTATCTCACACAATTCTTGAGGAACTGTGTGCTCCATATCACACACACACACACACACGCGCGCGCGCGCATCTCTCAAATCGTGCTCAATGGACCAATCATTGCACACGTTTCATTGTGGGCAGGCGGTTATATTTTTGTAATATGTGCGATCCATCAATCGTACATAGTTCGATTTTAGGGGCTGCGATAGATGTATCTTGGCACTATAATTCGGCACTAGTGTCAGAAAAATAGATAGGCACCAAAATGGCCTTTTAGAAGCTCAAGAATGAGCGGAGTGCTAAAGATGCTAGCGGATGCAGATTCTCTTAAATTAAATCACCTGACTTTGGCAATTGAAGTTGAGCAACCAAAGTAATGTGAAGCTAATACTAGTCAACATTGCGTCCCTAAAAAAACTACTCAAACACTGCCGACACGGGTAGATGTGCACAATTCATCGATATCACATACACAAAATACAAGCAAATGTACACATCGATAGCTGCCACACACACAATTGCATGACCAAACACGTCCGATGGATTTTAGTTAAACAGCAAACAATCAGCCCATGGTGGCAACGATCACAGGACGCAACAGATCTATTGGTGTAGGGGCGCGTAGTGATTTTGTTATTTTATACGTTGATGAGAAGCCGGCTGGACAGCGACGGATCGACCGGTGACGTACCAAAGCAAATGTTTGGGACCCCTCAAAAAAAAAAAAGCAAATGTTTGGGAAACTTGGTAGATCAATGAAGACAACTCAACACATCATCATTATCTTTTGGTCGGTCCAACAGTATAGTTTGAAATCGTACGTCCCGTGACTTTCCGAGTGCCCCCACACACGTACCAGGGCCGGCTTTCTGGTCCGGGAGTCCCAGCGCCGTCCACATAATCTTTTTTTGATACTATAATACCCGTATCTATTAAAAAAACTAAACAGTTCTGAGTTGCTACAGAAGTTAAATAGGAGTAGTACTATGGATCGCTATAGAAGGTCTTTTGTTTTGCATGAGTTGTTTAAAAACACTTATGATTGTGGTCGTCAACTCTGTGCAAAGAAAAAATATGTCTAAGTAGTTTGTGTGATCGTAGCCTTTTGCAAGAACCACGAGGCATGCAAGTGAGAACTGCAAGATTCCTGCTACGAGGTGCAGCTTATGTCTTCGGTAGAAAGGAAGGATGGGCGCCAGCGGTTTTGCCGCTTGCTGGTTGAAGGAATTGGCCGTTTTGAGTTGATTATACGGTACCTTCATTTAGGCTTATGGTCTGCTTATTTTGTGATGGTGGTTTGTAAAGGTTTCTAGGTTGAACTGATATAAATAGTGAGAGTTATTCATCTTTAAGGTTGTCCTTTTGTTCTTGATATGTATATATATCATAATTTTGGAACCATACTCGAGGGAATGGTCCTGGTGGGATAGTTTCATCAATTTCATTGGGGAAATTATTATTAAAAAAATTGGGGGTGGGGGGGGGGGGGGGGGGGGGAGGGGGTGGTATATAGTCCTAAAGGAAAAAAGTTAGTTGTGATACATCTATGGACTACTATATGTTAAATGTGGCGATTAATTCCTTGACAACCAAAGGTTGTATCTGAGGATGAATAAACAGTCACCAACTTGGATCATTACAATAGCAAAGAGGTAAGGAAGTACCAGTGCAACACACCATCCCACCAAGCGGACATGATTCTTTTTCCAGGCTTGCACCACCATCACCATTGGTGACGGCCGCCAGGCGCTCTTCTGGCACGATAATGGAGCAGAAAAGGGCCCCTAAAGTTAGTGGCCCCGGAGCTCTACAAGATTGCTTCCAGGAAGAACATGATGACACAGGGAGTGTGTTATTCAAGTTCACCTTACAACCAACCAGGAGGACACCATATCTTCGAACCTGACTACAAATGGCTCTTACTCTTCGGCGTCCGCATATGTGGTCCAGTTCTATAGATCTTAACCCAGGTTCGAACCGGCCAAGAATTGGTCCCCGCACACTGACCCTAAATGCAAGTTCTTTGATTGAATTGCCCTTCATGGAAGAATTTCTCACCGCGGACATGATTACAATCCGGGGCTGGAAACACGACCCGTGATGCCAGCTTTGCCTCCAGGCGCCTTAAACGGTGACCCACATGTGCAATGATTGTCCCCTCTGTGTCGTTGTATAGAACCAACTGATCACCTGGACAAATGAGAATCTTCCGGTGCCCAATTTTCTGCCGAAGCCCGATGATATTTTGATCTGGCAGAATGAGTTGATCGCAAATAAGTCAAAAGAGGCGTGTAAACATTGAAGTGGTAGGCTCATCTACACCGTTTGGAATATATGGAAAGAGAGAAAGAGATGAGTGTTCACGGGACGTCGCATGACTCACCGTGAAGTGGCAATGTTGGCATATGAAGCCATCAAGCAATGTTAAATGGCGTTTTCGAGTGTCATGCATGCCGTGGGCATCAGCTAACTGGCCCATGTATTTGTTTAGTTCTTTGGTTTTTGCCACATTTTCCCACAAAACTGCATCACCTTGTACGTCTTTCTCTCTTAATAAAAAAAGGCAGTGCTCCCACCGGTTCCTCAGAAAAGAAAAATACTACCATCAAGATTTGTTTAGTAAGATAGATAAAATAATCAACAATCAGGTCTTTACCAAAATCATAAGGCTAGGTGCATAAAGTAAGACGTGCTCATGGTAGCGAAGGAGAAAGAAGAACCATGCCTAATCTTCCATATCATGTGCTAGTCACAAGTTTAAAAAATGTGTTGTTTTGTGTGTTCATGAATCTCCACTCCTAAAAGGGGAGTTCATACATCGTTCATTCATTCGTCCTCCCCATACATCGAACAAACAACCCACTGATTTTTTTCTGGGAAGGGTGCATCATAGGGTGGGATTTTGGTGTTGGGTCCGCATGTTGGAGATAATATAACGGATTGTCCGGACAACCACATTTCTCCAACACACATTGTCTGGATTTGGGAAGCCCGGACTGTTCAAATGGTTAAAGTTTGTAGAACCTGTTGGGTGCATGTTTGATCTCCAAACACGCCTGGACATATGAGGAAGAAATGAATTTCGACCTTAGAGATGATCTTAATCATTTGTTTGATTCGTTTATATGCATTATTGCCCGTAGCAACGCATGACTGTTCTACTAGGGGTATATGTGTTTGACATTTGGAGCAAAATATATAATGTATGGTTCACATTTTGTCAAAAGATGACGTCGTGTTAAGTTTATTTAGAAAAGAACTCTTTTTATACATCATTTTATCACGTTTTGTAAGTTTGTTGTTTAAAAGATGTAAACCGAGAACACTCTTATTAGTCCCTTACATTTGTTTTACCATTATTTTATGTGGTTTTTAAGCACATATTATGCAATTTTAACACCATTCCCACAGCAATGCGCATGGCATCACCTGGTTAAGTTTTATTGTGCACATGCACGGTGATGTTCACTAATCAGTTGTGATGGTGAGAGACAATTTGATGTTGACTGCACATTAGAAATTCGTTATCTTATCACACGCAGCTCGATTCATGTGGACGACGTGACGCGCGGAGTGCAAAAACTAGATCGGCCATGCACCATCCAACGCGGTACGTACATGTCACGGGATGTATGGCTATATAGCTAGGTAGGGAACCGGACAAAGTGATATCTATGATGGGGGATCGCGAATCATCGAAACCGACACGAGCTAAATACCATCTTCCACTAGCAAGCGAGCAGGTGCACTGTTGTGCACCAAATTAACTGGAAAGTTGGAGGCTTGATGGCGACTTGAGCTAACCGAAAACGACATTAGAGTACGCTTTTCAGAGTGATACACTACCTGTACGTACACTGGTTAGAAACTCAGGCATGCAAGCAACACCGGCATCTCCGTTGGCATCTTTGTCTCCTTCCTCCTCCACCAGCTCGACTAGACGCTGGCTCACCCGGTGCCCCAGTCCACACAATTCCCCTGGCATGATCATCTTTGCCTGCACGTACCCACGCGCGGCTCTTCAGATGCATGGAGTACAGGAGAAGTGATGTAAGATATCTCCGCCCCTCCCCCCTCGCACTCCCTTCCCTATAAATACCACCCAGGCTCCCCTTGCATTGCCACACACAACAGAAGCAAAGCAACAGCCTGTGAGTGCACTTTGTACACTGTCACTGGCGTAGCTAGCTAGCTAGGCAGAGATGGCGAAGAAAGTGCAGGTGATCGCTACGCTCCTGACCCTGAACCTTCTCTTCTTCACCTTCGCCAACGCCACTGGCCGTCCCTGCCCTCCTGGCGGGGGCAGCGGCGGGGGAGGGAGCGGTGGCGGTGGGGGAGGAGGGGGGAGCGGTGGCGGGGGAGGCGGCAATTGTGGTGGCGGGAACTGTGGTGGGGGAGGAAACGGTGGCGGCGGAAACGGTGGAGGAGGGAACTGTGGTGGAGGCGGAAACGGTGGTGGTGGCAATGGTGGAGGCGGGAACGGTGGGGGCGGGAACGGTGGGGGCGGGAACGGTGGCGGCGGAAACGGTGGCGGTGGGAATGGTGGCGGCGGAAACGGTGGCGGTGGCAATGGTGGCGGCGGCAACGGTGGGGGCGGAAACAGCACCCAGTGCCCTCTGGACGCGCTGAAGCTGGGGGTGTGCGCGAACGTGCTCGGGCTGCTGAACCTTACCCTGGGGAGCCCGCCGGTGCAGCCGTGCTGCTCGCTGATCCAGGGGCTGGCGGACCTCGAGGCGGCGCTGTGCCTCTGCACGACGCTGAACCTCAACCTTCTGGGCATCAACCTGACCTTGCCCATCGCCCTCAGCCTCGTCCTCAACAACTGCGGCAAGAACGTCCCCTCCGGCTTCCAGTGCCCCAACTGAGCCGGCCGGACCCTGCATCCGCCATACCTCATGCACGCACGCATGCATGCATGACTGGCTATTTGAAGTACCACTACGTACTTGTTGTGTGCTTTAATTTCTTAATCATCTGCTGGTTTTTATGTGTGGCTGGATTTCGATTGCGGAGAAACTACGTACTACTTCTCCAGGTTCTACGTACGTACAAGCACGCACTGTTACCTGCGTGCGTAAGGATTTCGTTGTGTGTGTGTGCATGATGTGTTGTCGTAATCGTCACATGTTTGTGATGAGTTGGTTATTGCCAGAGTGCTCATGATGTACCGCTATCTCCGACTAAATAAAAGATTTGCTATTTTCCATTATTACTATATACTACATTTGCAAGTTTTACTATTTTTTGCACTGTGCTTGAATTGAAATTGTATATATGCATGTAGTCTGTTTGAATGGTCTCATTCTCGTGATGCTATACTTTGGTACTGGCATTGCACTATTTGTATCGACTTCCCTACTTTTGTAACTTTGCGAGAGGAGAAAAAGAGCACTTGTATGATAGCTGGCAACCCTAGCATGCTACGTGATACACGTCGCCGATTATCGCTTTATTAATTTAAAGTCGAGCTCATTTCCAGCCATTCCTCTAAGCAAACGATATTGAGAACCTTATTGAACTGGAAAACTAATTCTACCACACACAGCAGTACACACAACTTAACAAACTAATTGATCATTTCTTCCCGTCCCGAGTCAGATAACAGTTAACACTAACTTCCCGTTACTTCCATAAGGAAACAACCATTAATAAGCTAGTTCAGAATATACTGACACAGTGAACCTCATCTTGGAATTATTAAATAAATCCCTAGTTCAGTGAAGGATTACTAGTAGTTACTAGATAGCTAGACAACTGTCCCTCTGTTGTAAATTAGATTACTTTGAGAAAACAGATGGGATCAACACTTTCAAACTTTAATTATCAACATCAAATCGAGTTTCGTCAAATAAACAAAAAAAATCAGGTTCCATGACTCTGTAATTTTACAAATTGTAGTGGCACATTCGTGTAAACATAACTGTAGAGTTACCCCTTGGAAACTGCGGCAATGTCCAAAATGTCATATATTTTAAAAACATAAAAAAATAGTTTAGAAAGAGTGTGATACTTAGTTTTTGCTTTAGATAAACAATTATTTTAGGGAATGATGTGGTTTGCTCAACTTAGAATAATTATTTCTCTTTCAACCGCTCCTAGCCATATGATCAATATTGTGTCATCCCAACTACACTTGTATATATAGTATAATTGAACAGTTCTCAACGGTGACCTGGAAATAGCAAAAACAGTTGCCACCCAGCTTATACCATTGAAATATCATACACTATTTGGTACTTCTATACTCCTAGGTGCCTATCACTGATCGACACTCTTTCCGAAATAAATACCGATAGCTTCAAAGGCAAAATCTCACCATAAAAGTCATGTGTGAGGTATTGCCAGTATTCTCTAATCCAGAAACCTTAGCGTAGAAGTCTTGAAATTCAAATATAGTACAAATACATAAATGAAATAATATCGCTCGTCAGAAAAAATCCAATCCAAACTCAAATACAACTCAAGAAACAAAAAGGACAAACCTAGCTATACTCGCAAAAAAATAAAGTAGCTAGTTCAAATTCGGCTCATTAACATGGCTATCAACATTGATTATTATTTTTATTTCTTGAGCTATGTATTCAGGTTGATGTTTGTTTTGAATTTTTTTTACAATTATTTTGCAACATTTTAATAGTCCAAAAATTGTGGGCGCACAGGGATAAGTTCTTCCTGGGTCGAATTACTGATCGACAGCTGGCCTCCTTTATCATTATTCTTTAGCGAGTAATTCCGAAGGTGATGTGACTATTCACTCGCTACTTCTCTAGCTTTTTGTCGCATGCAGAAAGCGGAATATTTGCCTTGTCGATCATCAGAGCAGGATATTTGTCGTCCGCGTATACTTGAATCGGCTCAAGGATAATCCAAACTACTGGCAAGTACCAACCGCTGTCATCTCCAGGTGCGAAGTACTTCCTACCTAACCTGACTAGCTGTGTGAACATGCACATGCATGCATACATGTGACAGAGTGACAGAGTGACAGATGAGACAGAGACCGTGATCTTTTCTTTACTGCTTAAGAGCGACTCCAACAGGCCGATCCAAATGGACGGCGATTTCATCCGCTTTTCTTCGTTTGGCTCGGCCAGACGAACAGGATGCCCGCTTTCGCATTTGGGTTGGCGCGTGCGCCCAACGCTGGCCTGAGACCCATTTTGACGGCGCCAAAAAAAATGAATGTATGTATATTAAAAAACAACATTAATTAAACATTAAAGCCGGCCATGAAGGCCGGCGAAAGTCCACGCGTCCACATTTACATTTAAAAATAAATAAAAACAGCCTAAACTACGAGGCGGCGCGCTGCCCTAGGCGGCGGCGTCGTCGTCCTCGGGGTCCGTGAGGTCGATGAGTGTCGGCGCCGGCCTGGCCCAGGCGAACGTCGTGTTCCAGAGCGCCGTCATGTCGGGCTGTGCCGGCGCAGGCAGTGCCGGGGCGGGGGTGTGCGGCTGCCTGTGCAGCCGCGGCCTGGCGCGCCTCCTCCTCGGCCTCGCGCTGCTCCTCCTCGAGGTCGCGTTCGAGCATCTCCTCGTACTCGCCGCGACGGCGCTCCTCTGCCAACCGGCGCAGGCGCCACATCTCGAGGTACGCCTGCTCCTGCGCCGGCGTCGTCCCCAGCCAAACCGGTGGCGCGGACACCCACTCACGCACCACTCCCCTCTAGGAGAAGCGTGCGATGGGCTTGGGCTCGGGCTCCGGCTTGATGGGGGACGGCGGGGCCAACGGCGGCACCACGCTGTCGCCCGCCGCGGAGAGGGCAAGAGCCTGCGCCATTGCCGCCTCGAACCGAGCCTCCTCGTAACGCCTTCGCCGCCTTCGCTCTGCGCCGCTCGTCCTCCTCACTCTCCCGGTAGACGGCCGCAAGGGCCGCCTTGTAGGCATCCTCCGCCGCCTGGTCCTCCTCGCGGACGACGAGCCCCGGTGGCGGCGACCTCCGGTCGACCTCGCGCACGCCCCATCGCCTCGCCTCCTCGTGCTCGAAGGCGAACCACCTCGCCCAGTTGGGCGAGTCGGTTGCGTAGGCCTGGTCGTGGCGCTGCTCCGGCGTCAGCAGCGCCCGCAGGCGCCGCACCTCCTCCGCGTGAACACGAGCCGTCCGCGGCGCCGCCGGCACTGGGATCCTATCTGGATCCAGATGCCAGTCGTGCGACAGCATCACGTCCGGATACGGCAAAGGCTGGCGGTGCTGCCAGTGCCACTCTGCCTGGTGCACTGGCACGTTCACGCGCTGCCTCTGCCGACGAGGCACCGGCGCCGGCGGAGGTGGGAGGAACTCTGAGGGGAAAGGGGTGGCGGGGGACTTGCCCTTGGCCTTGCTGCCGCTGGCGCCGGAGAAGAGGCCCATCTCGCTGTGGTTGTGGTGGCTAGGGTTTGCGGCGACGAGGGAGCAAAGGTGGGCAGATGTGGACGGCGAGTTTGGATGAGGATGGCCCCGCCGCATGGTCGGCTTAAAAAAGGACGAGCGCTGTCGCTGACGCGTGGGCCCATCGTCATAAATTAAGCTGACCGCGTGGGCAGCGAGTAGTTGGACGACCGCCATGTGGTGACGCGGCGGCTGCGAGAAGGCGCGCGAAGCGTCCGTTCGGCGTCCGCGCCGACGCATTTGGGGTGCAAATTTGGGCCGCAAATGCGTCGGCGCATTGGGCCGCCACTTTTGTCCGTGCCGACCCAAACGGACGCAGGCGGACGAAATGGGTCGGCCCTTTGGAGTTGCTCTAATAGTCTAGTCCCCAGGCGATCATAATACCTCGTACGCCATGTGTCCCTTGCGCATGCGCAAATAAGGGCATTTTCAACGGCAACCCACAAATTTTATCCGTGGATGGAGGAACCAGTCCACTGAAATAAATACAGGAGGCCGTCATCCAACGCTGGCAGCATATATTTCAAACTCTTTTTAACAAACCGGATAAAATTCATGCGAACTCAGACGGATTTCATATATACATGACGGATTTCATACAAACCTGATGAAAATGGTTACATTTTGGACATATTTTAACTAACAAGATATAACTAGTGCACGTACAGTCGCGTGGAGTTCCACTCCCACGACGCGGATACACTAGACTAGTCTTTGGCCGAACGCGGCGGATCAGTTTGTCTTCCCTATGTCCAGTAGCCCGCTAACCGGACTACCCGGAGTCCCGAAGGCATATTCTTCTCCCGTATCTTCCCTATGCCCGGGTACGCCGCTCATCGGAGTGGCAAAGAGAGTGCTTCAGTTGGAGGGAAAGGTGCTTCCGTGGAGCCCAGACGGGTGCTTACAGGTCACCCGCTGTACAAGCCGAGACACGCCAGCGGTGGCCTCCATGGAATACAAGCCGCGGCGGCCTCCCGTGTTCTACTTCTCCCGATGATGGAGGCGGGCGCGAACGTGATGGCCGCCACCTCATCAACATCCGCGTAGCCGGCTTCTTTTCCTGTGTGCATGGCGCGGCTACGCATGCGTCGACAGCGGATGGCGCGGTCGCAGGCACTGGAGGCGGCGATGCTCGTGTTGCCGTGCGATCCCCACCATGCCGAGATGGAGCAACTCGCCACTCCTCTGCGAGCTGGCTTTGAGTGGTGAGTTATTGAACCACGCACCGGCTTGGGGTGCCAATTGGCTCCGTCGGGCTAGGTGAGGTAGGAGGAGCAGCGAGCTGCCTCGCTCATATCCAGAAGGCTCGTTGAGCCACCCAGCCGGCTTTTATGCAGGAGAACTGCTCTCCCGGCTCGTCGGATGCCATCAAAAGAGTGGAGAAATTGGTGGAAGGAGGAGATGGGGAGCGGCGGAGTGCTGCGATTCTTTCCCTGCATCTGGCCTCATTTAAATAGAGGATGGACGCAAGGAGCTTGGTCGGCATTGTGTTTAATGTTGGCCCGTTCGTGAACGGACATGTGGCTGGAGTTGGTTCCTTGGCTTCCATGGGAGTTTAATGAAGGCGTTTGAATGCAGTGAGGAGGCGTGTTCAGGCGGGCGTAAAGCGTGCGGTGTGCCGCTTCAATGGCAGAGGCAGTGAGAGGTCGCGTCTACCCAAAGCCGCCTCCAATGTGGAGCGGCATGCTCTACACCGGCAAGAATGTGGTGTCGGGGAACGCAGTATTTCAAAAAAAATCCTACGATCACGCAAGATCTATCTAGGAGATGCATAGCAATGAGAGAGGGAGAGTGTGTCCACGTACCCTCGTAGACCGAAAGCGGAAGCGTTATGTTAACGCGGTTGATGTAGTTGAACGTCTTCGCGATCCAACCGATCAAGTACCGAACGTACGACACCTCCAAGTTCAGCACACGTTCAGCTCGATGACATCCCTCGAACTCTTGATCCAGCAGAGGGTCGAGGGAGAGTTACGTCAGCACGACGGCGTGGCGACGGTGATGATGAAGTTACCGGCACAGGGCTTCGCCTAAGCATTACGACGATATGACTGAGGTGTGTAACTGCGGAGGGGGCACCGCACACGGCTAAAAGATCAACTTGTGTGTCTATGGGGTGCTCCCTGGCCACGTATATAAAGGAGGGGAGGGAAGAGGTGGCCGGCCCAAGGGGGGCGCGCAAGGTGTGGGGAATCCTACTAGGACTCCCTAGTCCAAGTAGGATTCCCCTCCTCTTTCTTATTCCTAGTAGGAGAACGAGGGAAGGAGGAGGAGGAGAGAAGGAAAGCCCCCCCCCCCCAACCCTAGTCCAATTCGGTTTGGGCTAGGGGGGCGCACGCCACTCCCTGGCCGGCCTCCTCTCTTCCACCACTAGGCCCATGAGGCCCAATAACTCCCCCCCCCCCCGGGGGGGGGGGGGGTCCGGTAACCCCGGGTACTCTGAAACTCATCCAAAACGACCCGAACCATTCCGGTGTCCGAATGTAACCTTTCAGTATATGAATCTTTATGTCTTGACCATTTCGAGACTCCTCGTCATGTCCGTGATCTCATCTGGGACTCCGAACAAACTTCGATCATCAAATCACATAACTCACAATACAAATCGTCATCGAATGTTAAGCGTGCGGACCCTACGGGTTCGAGAACTATGTAGACATGACCGAGACACATCTCCGGTCAATAACCAATAGCAGAACCTGGATGCTCATATTGGCTCCTACATATTCTACGAAGATCTTTATCGGTCAAACTGCATAACAACATACGTTGTTCCCTTTGTCATCGGTATGTTACTTGCCGGAGATTCGATCATCGGTATCATTATACCTAGTTCAATCTCGTTACCGGCAAGTCTCTTTACTCGTTCCGTAATGCATTATCCCGTGATTAACTCATTATACACATTGCTTGCAAGGCTCATAGTGATGTGCATTACCAAGAGGGCCTAGATACCTCTCTGATACACGGAGTGACAAATCCTAATCTCGATCTATGCCAACTCAACAAACACCGTCGGGGACACCTCTAGAGCATATTTATAATCACACAGTTATGTTGTGACATTTGATAGCACACTAAGTGTTCCTCCGGTATTCGGGGGTTGCATAATCTCATAGTCATAGGAACATGTATAAGTCATGAAGAAAGCAATACAAATAAACGAAACAATCATAGTGCTAAGCTAACGGATGGGTCTTGTCCATCACATCATTCTCTAATGATGTGATCCCGTTCATCAAATGACAACACATGTCTATGGTCAGGTAACTTAACCATCTTTGATTAATGAGCTAGTCTAGTAAAGGCATACTAGGGACACTCTGTTTGTCTATGTATTCACACATGTACTAAGTTTCCGGTTAATACTATTCTATCATGAATAAAAAACATTTATCATGATATAAGGAAATATAAATAACAACTTTATTATTGCCTCTAGGGCATATTTTCTTCAGTCTCCCACTTGCACTAGAGTCAATAATCTAGTTCACATCTCCATGTGATTAACACCCAAAGAGTACTAAGATGTGATCATGTTTTTCTTGTGAGAGAAGTTTAGTCAACGGGTCTGCCACATTCAGATCTGTATGTATTTTACAAATTTCTATGTCTACAATGCTCTGCATGGAGCTACTCTAGCTAATTGCTCCCACTTTTAATATGTATCCAGATTGAGACTCAGAGTCAACCAGATCGGTTTAAAGCTTGCATCGACATAACTCTTTACGACGAACTCTTTGTCACCACCATAACCGAGAAACATATCCTTATTCCACTCGGGATAGTTTTGACTGCTATCCAGTGATCCACTCCTGGATCACTATTGTACCCTCTTGCCAAGCTCATGGTGAGGTAAACAATAGGTCTGGTATACAGCATATCATACTTTATAGAACCTATGATTGAGGCATAGGGAATGACTTTCATCCTCTTTCTATTTTCTGTTGTGGTTGGGTTTTGAGTCTTTACTCGACTTTACACCTTACAACTCAGGCAAGAACTCCTTCTTTGACTGATCCATTTAGAACTCCTTCAAAATCTTATCAAGGTATGTACTCATCGAAAGTCTTATCAAGTGTCTTGATCTATCTTTATGGATCTTGATGCCCAATATGTAAGTAGCTTCACTGAGGTCTTTTATTGAACAATTCTGATTCAAGTATCCTTTTATGCTATCTACAAATTCTGTATTATTTCCAATCAACAATATGTCATCCACATATAATATCAGAAATGCTATAGAGCTCCCACTCACTTTCTTGTAAATACAGGCTTTTCCAAAAGTCTGTATAAACCCATATGCTTTGATCACACTATCAAAGCGTACATTCCAACTCCGAGTTGTTTGCACCAGTCCATAAATGGATCACTGGAGCTTACACACTTTGTTAGCACCTTTTGGATTGACAAAACCTTCTGGTTGCATCATATACAACTCTTCTTTAAGAGATCCATTAAGGAATGTAGTTTTGACATTGCTACCTCTTGAGCATGTGTTGGTTTTCCCTTGAAGAGGAAAGGGTGATGCAGCAAAGCAGCGTAAGTATTTCCCTCAGTTTTTGAGAACCAAGGTATCAATCCAGTAAGAGACCACACACAAGTCGCCTCGTACCTACACAAACAAATAAGAACCTTGCAACCAACGCGATAAAGGGGTTGTCCATCCCTTCACGACCACTTGAAAAAGTGAGATCTGATAGAGATAATAAGATAAATATTTTTGGTTTTTTATGATATACTCCCTCCATTCCTTTATATATGGTGTATTTGTGTTTTGATAAAATTTCACAATGTAAGGTACATTTCTTGTAATTCCTTATAATTCCCTTGCTAGCCCTCTAGAAAAAAGGAAAGTATCTATTTCCTGATTGTCTGTATCTCTCCTTGTAGCAAAAGAAGGAAAGTATCTCTTTGTCGATTGCATGTATCTCTTACTTTCCTAGACTAAATAATTTACTTGCCACTAACCAACAAATTTGCCAAGGGTAATTTGGTCTTAACATGTCTACAATTTTGTGCCTTGGTCACCGTGCCGAAAATAATACACCTTACATAAAGGAATGGAGGGAGTAGAATGGAAAATAAAGATTGCAAAATAAAAGATAGCGGAAATAGTAAATTCATAGGAAAGTAATATGATGGAAGATAGACCCGGGGGCCATAGGTTTCACTAGTGGCTTCTCTCAAGATAGCATAATTTACGGTGGGTGAATGAATTATTGTCGAGCAATTAATAGAAAAGTGCATAGTTATGAGAATATCTAGGCATGATCATGTATATAGGCATCACGTCTGTCACAAGTAGACTGAAATGATTCTTCATCTACTACTATTACTCCACACATCGACCGCTATCCAGCATGCATCTAGAGTATTAAGTTCATAAGAACAGAGTAACGCATTAGGCAAGATGACATGATGTAGAGGGATAAACTCAAGCAATATGATATAAACCCCATCTTTTTATCCCCGATGGCCACAATACAATACGTGCCTTGCTGCCCCTGCTGTCACAGGGGAAGAACACCGCAAAATTGAACCCAAAGCTAAGCACTTCTCCCATTGCAAGAAAGATCAATCTAGTAGGCCAAACCAAACTGATAATTCGAAGAGACTTGCAAAGATAATTAAATCATACATATAAGAATTCAAAGAAGAACCAAATATTGTTCATAGATAATCTTGATCATAAACCCACAATTCATCAGATCTCGACAAACACACCACAAAAAGAATTACATCGAATAGATCTCCAAGAGAATCGAGGAGAACTTTGTATTGAGATCCAAAGAGAGAGAGAAGACGCCATCTGGCTAATAACTATGGACCCGAAGGTCTGTGGTAAACTACTCACACATCATCGAAGAGGCTATGGTGTTGATGTAGAAGCCCTCCGTGATCAATTCCCCCTCCGGCGGAGCTCCGGAAAAGGCCCCAAGATGGGATCTCACGGGTACAGAAGGTTGCGGCGGTGGAAATAGGGTTTCGTGGTGCTCCTGGATGTTTTCAGGGTATATGGATATATATATAGGAGGAAGAACTAGGTCGGTGGAGCTATGAGGGGCCCACGAGGGTGGGGCGCGCCTAGGGGGCAAGCGCGCCCTCCTGCCTCGTGGCCTTCTCGCTTCTTTCTTGACGCCCACCCCAAGTCCCCTCGATCACGTTTGTTCCAAAAATAACTCTCACGAAGGTTTCATTCCGTTTGGATTCCGTTTCATATTCCTTTGCAGCAAAACACTGAAATAGGCAAAAAACAGCAATTTGCACTGGGCCTTTGGTTAGTAGGTTAGTCCCAAAAATAATATAAAAGTGCTTAGTAAAGCCCATTAAACATCCAAAACAGATAATATAATAGCATGGAACAATCAAAAATTATAGATACGTTGGAGATGTATCAGACATCCATTTGCCAAATTTCATAAAATGTGGCAATTGCTAACATGATTCGGACAGACTTTAAACATAGATACGAGTGAGAAACTCTCATCGTAGTCAACACCTTGAACTTGTCGAAAACCTTTCGCGACAATTCGAGCTTTGTAGATAGTAACACTACTATCAGCGTCGGTCTTCCTCTTGAAGATCCATTTAATCTCAATGGCTCGCCGATCATCGGGCAAGTCAATCAAAGTCCATACTTCATTCTCATACATGGATCCCATCTCAGATTTCATGGCCTTAAGCCATTTCGCGGAATCTGGGCTCATCATTGCTTCCTCATAGTTCGTAGGTTCGTCATGGTCTAGTAACATGACTTCTAGAAAGGATTACTGTACCACTCTGGTGCGGACCATACTCTGGTTGACCTATGAGGTTCAGTAGTAACTTGATCTGAAGTTTCATGATCATCATCATTAGCTTCCTCACTAATTGGTGTAGGAATAACTGGAACTGGTTTCTGTGATGAACTACTTTCCAATTCGGGAGCAGGTACAATTACCTCATCAAGTTCTACTTTCCACCCACTTACTTCTTTCGAGAGAAACTCCTTCTCCGGAAAGGATCCATTATTAGCAATGAATATCTTGCCTTCGAATCTATGATAGAAGGTGTACCCAACAGTTTCCTTTGGGTATCCTATGAAGACGCATTTCTCCAATTTGGGTTCGAGCTTATCAAGTTGAAGTTTTTTTACATAAGCATCACAATCCCAAACTTTAAGAAACGACAACTTAGGTTTCTTGGCAAACCATAGTTCATACGGTGTCGTCTCAACGGATTTAGACGGTGCCCTATTTAACATGAATGCAGCTGTCTCTAATGCATAACCCCAAAATGATAGTGGTAAATCGTTAAGAGACATCATAGATCACACCATATCTAATAAAGTACGGTTACGACATTCAGACACACCATTACTCTGTGGTGTTCGAGGTGGCATGAGTTGTGAAACTATTCCACATTGTTTTAAATGATGGCCAAACTCGTAACTCAAATATTTGTTTCCGCGATCAGATCGTAGAAACTTTATTTTCTTGTTACGATGATTCTCAGCTTCACTCTGATTTTTTTTAACTTTTCAAATGTTTCAGACTTGTGTTTCATTAAGTAGATATACCCATATCTGCTTAAATCATCTATGAAGGTCAGAAAATAACGATACCCGCCGCGAGCCTCAACACTCATCGGACATCATACATTAGTATGTATTATTTCTAATAAGTCAGTGGCTCGCTCCATTGTTCCGGAGAACGGAGTTCTAGTCATGTTGCCCATGAGGGATGATTCACAAGCATCAAGTGATTCCAAAAGCCCATTGATAACCCACAAGTATAGGGGATCGCAACAGCTTTCAAGGGTAGAGTATTCAACCCAAATTTATTGATTCGACACAAGGGGAGCCAAAGAATATTCTCAAGTATTAGCAGCTGAGTTGTCAATTCAACCACACCTGGAAACTTAGTATCTGCAGCAAAGTGTTTAGTAGCAAAGTAATATGATAGTGGTGGTAGCGGCAACAAAAGTAAAGATAGAAAACGTAATGTTTTTGGTATTTTGTAGTGATTGTAACAGTAGCTACAGAAAAGTAAATAAGCGTAAACCAGTATATGGAAAACTCGTAGGCACCGGATCAGTGATGGATAATTATGCCAGATGTGGTTCATCATGTAACAGTCATAACATAGGGTGACACAGAACTAGCTCCAATTCATCAATGTAATGTAGGCATGTATTCCGTATATAGTCATACGTGCTTATGGAAGAGAACTTGCATGACATCTTTTGTCCTACCCTCCCGTGGCAGCGGGGTCCTATTGGAAACTAAGGGATATTAAGGCCTCCTTTTAATAGAGAACCGAAACAAAGCATTAGCACATAGTGAATACATGAACTCCTCAAACTATGGTCATCACCGCGAGTGGTCCCGATTATTGTCACTTCGGGGTTGCCGGATCATAACACATAATAGGTGACTATAGACTTGCAAGATAGGAGCAAGAACTCACATATATTCATGAAAACATAATAGGTTCAGATCTGAAATCATGGCACTCGGGCCCTAGTGACAAGCATTAAGCACAGCAAAGTCATAGCAACATCAATCTCAGAACATAATGGATACTAGGGATCAAACCTAAACAAAACTAACTTGATTACATGATAAATCTCATCCAACCCATCACCGTCCAGCAAGCCTACGATGGAATTACTCACGCACGGCGGTGAGCATCATGAAATTGGTGATGGAGGATGGTTGATGATGACGACGGCGAGGAATCCCCCTCTCCGGAGCCCCGAACGAACTCCAGATCAGCCCTCCCGAGAGGTTTTAGGGCTTTGCAGCGGCTTCGTATCGTAAAATGCGATGATTTCTTCTCTCTGATTTTTTTCTCTCCGAAAGCAAAGATATAGAGTTGGAGTTGGCGTCGGAGGGTCAACAGGGGGCCCACGAGGTAGGGGGCGTGCCCCACCCTCGTGAGAAGGGTGTGGGCCCCCTGGTCTTCATATTTGGCGAGGATTTTTTATTATTTTTTCTAAGACCTCCCGTGGAGTTTCAGGTCATTCCGAGAATATTTGTTTTCTGCACATAAAACAACATCATGGTAATTCTGCTGAAAACAACGTCAGTCCGGGTTAGTTCCTTTCAAATCATACAAGTTAGAGTACAAAATAAGGGCAAAAGTGTTTGGAAAAGTAGATACGACAGAGACGTATCACCCATCAGCATGGAGTTTCTTCATGCACTTTACACCAATATGACCTAAACAGCAGTACCACAAATAAGTTGCACTATCATTATTAACTTTGCATCTTTTGGCATCAATATTATGTGTATCACTGTGATCGAGATTCAGTAAACCATTTTCACTGGATGTAAGACCATAGAAGGTTCTATTCATGTAAATAGAACAATAATTATTCTCTGACATAAATGAATAACCGTATCGCAATAAACATGATCCAATCATATTTATGCTCAAGGCAAACACCAAATAACATTTATTTAGTTCCAATACTAATCCCGAAGGTAGAGGGAGTATGCGATGGTGATCTTATCAACCTTGGAATCATTTCCAACACACATCGTCACCTCGCCCTCAACTAGTCTTTGTTCATTTTGTAACTCCTGTTTCGAGTTACTAATCATAGTAACTGAACCAGTGTCAAGTACCCAGGGGCTACTATGAACACTAGTAAAGTACACATAAATAACATGTATATCATATATACTTTTGTTCACTTTTGCCATCCTTATTATCCGCCAAGTATTTGGGGTAGTTCCGCTTCTAGTGACCATTTCCTTTGCAGTAGAAGCACTCAGTTTCAGGCTTGGGTCTGGCTTTGGGCTTCTTCATGGGAGTGGCAAGTTGCTTGTCATTCTTCTTGAAGTTCACTTTCTTTCCCTCACCCTTTTACTTGAAACTAGTGGTCTTGTCAACCATCAACACTTGATGCTTTTCTTGATTTCTACCTTCGCCGATTTCAGCATCGCGAAGAGCTCGGGAATCGTTTTCGTCATCCCTTGCATATTATAGTTCATCATGAAGTTCCAGTAACTTTGGTGATAGTGACTAGAGAACTCTGTCAATCACTATCTTATCTAGAAGATTAACTCCCACTTGATTCAAGCTATTATAGTACTCAGACATTCTAAGCACATGCTCACTAGTCGAGCTATTCTCCTCCATCTTGTAGGCAAAAATACATGTCAGAGGTCTCATACCTCTCGACTCGGGCATGAATCTGAAATACCAATTTCAACTCTTGGAACATCTTATATGCTCCATGGCGTTTCAATTTTTTTTGAAGTCCCGGTTGTAAGCTGTTGCGACCAGACCTCAAACGGTCCAATCTCTGTGTTCAGGTGTCATCCCTGGATCAGTAATGCTGACACCACACAGTACTTGAAGGATTTATAACAGAGTAGCACTCACACACTTATTACATCGAGTGTCTCAAAAGAGAACTTATTACAATAAATATGGCGTAAGGCCATCTAATAACGATAACAGCGGAAGGATTGGAAGATAAGTGAGTCCATCAACTCCAACGGCATCACTAAGTATAGGACCACAACCTAAAACTCCTTAATCGTCGTCTGAAAAGTCTGCAACATTAACGTTGCAGCCCGAAATGGGTCAGCACATGGAATATGCTGGCAAAGTAACACATAGAGAGTAATGGAATGAAACAGCTATTCTATATGCATATTTGGCTGGTGGAAAGCCTTATGGTTACAGTTTTGCGTAAAGCCAATTTTTCCTACTGCAAAGGAATAAATTTATTTAACTATCATGGTGGTTGTTAAACATTGAGAATGGTTGACAGCATTCTCAATCCCAATTAAGCATCATCATTAAACAAACCCATCCAAAATTAATTTAGAGTAACATGTTGAGATTCACATGATAATCCAGGTACTAGATACTCAAGATGTCCATAATCGGGGACACGGCTAATCATGATTAGTTTATATACTCTGCAGAGGTTTGCGCACTTTTCCCCACAAGACTCGATCTCCTCCGTTGGATTTCTCGCACTACAAGGTGTTTGAGAAATGGATGACCGAGACATAGTCTTTCAGAAGCGCTTGCACCTTACGAACGGGTAGACCGTACCAACCTACATCCCCTACATCTGCTAGTCTACCACTGTAAGAGTTCACACAACTTATTCAACTATGCTAGAGCCCATAATAGCTTGTGGCTGCACACGGAAGTTTCTAGCATGAATAATCTCACGATCCCTTTGAGCCTGGGTGGTGGTCCATAAAGAAAAACAGGCAATCGCTGGAATACCCAGATGCCTCAATCCACCCAGATGTGTATTTAAGTTGCCACCTTAGATAAACCATTAATTAACAATCTCACATCTGTCATGGATACACTCACCCAATCCACGTCTACTAGCATAGCATGGCATAATAAGCAAACGTAGAAGTAACTCCCAAAAGTTTGATAATAACAGGTAATAGGTACTACCTCAACTACTTCCCAAACCCACAATTTAATTAGATCCTAATCATGCAATGTGTAAGGATTGATCTAATGCAATAAAACTGGGTAGAGGGAAAAACATGATCAAAGTGTTACTTGCCTTGCTGATGGTCCGGGAAACCTAGCGATTCGAAGTAGCAAGCGGCGCACTCCGGGTACTCTATCGCAAACAAACAAGTATACAATAAGTACTCAACTAATGCACAGGTAAAACTCAAATAAGAGATCTAACCAGAAAGTTCAACTTAAGAACTCCGGTTGGCAAAAAGAATCAAATCGAACGAAGCAACGGAAGACAAACGGCAAAAAAAGGCTTCGTTTACTATTCTGGATCTAAGGAAATTTTTACGGTGGCAAAAACTTGTTTAGGTTGGCTAAACGGAAAGAGGGTTTCGAGACGAAACTCCAGGTGCTTGAATCGCCTGATTCCGATAAACGAGCGAAAAGTTAGACTAAAACGAAAATCGGATCAGAAATCGCGATCTGAAAAATCGCGGATTTAATCCGAGAAAAAGAAAAATGACGAACAATTTAACGAATGAACGTTCGTTAACTGGATCTAAACGAAGAACGCGTTCGTTAAAATGAACGAACGAGCGAACGCTCGCTAATTAGCCTAAACCGAGAAAAAAACAGATCTAAAGAAAAAACAGAAACAAAAAACCGAATGAAAACCGGCGGGTCAACCTCGGTGACTCGGCGGCGAGACGGGCGGCGGCGGCTCCAGCAAGGCGGCGAGGGGCAGCGGTGGGGTCCGGCGGGGCGGCGGCGGCGCGGGCGCGGGGCTCGAGGCGGGCGGCGGCTAGGGTTTCGGCCCGGGGTGGGTCGGCGGTTTATAAGGGCTGAGGCCGGAGGAGTCCGGACCTAGCATGGCCCGTAGGTCGGTTCGGACGTTTTTATTATTATTTTATTTTTATATATTTACGCTCGAAAAAAAAAGAAAAGGACTACTAAACGGACTCCAAAAATTCCGAAATAAAATTTCCCCGGCTTCTAAAATCAAGCCGCACAGGATGCACATTTATTTGGGGCCTAAATGCAATTCTAAAAAACGCGCATTTTCCTAAATTCAAATAAAATAGCAAATAAAACCAAATAAAATCTTAAATGATTTTTTTATTAAATCCTCAATATTTCTTTATTTTGGGAAAGTCATTTTATTCCCTCTCTCATAATTTTTTGTAATAGAAATAATTGAAGATAAAATAAATAAAATCAAATGATCCTATTTTCAAAATTTGAGACAACTCAAATATGAAAATAACGAAATCCCCAACTCTCTCCGAGGGTCCTTGAGTTGCGAAAAATTTCTAGGATCAACCAAAATGCAATAAATATGATATGCAATGATGATCTAGTGTATAACATTCCAAATTGAAAATTTGGGATGTTATATAAGCCGTAAAGCATGGTGCACTAAACTATCAAGCAGTCATCATACCGAGCTTGTCAAACGTTCATAACGTCTACATTTGCTCCTGCAATAGTTCTGTCACCTAGCGGTGCATCAAGGACATAATTCTTTTGTGCAGCAATGAGGATAATCCTCAGATCACGGACCTAGTCTGCATCATTGCTACTATCAACTTTCAACTTAGTTTTCTCTAGGAACATGTCATAAATAAAACGGGGAAGCTATACGCGAGCAATTGATCTACAACATAGATATGCAAATACTATCAGGACTAAGTTCATGATAAATTTAAGTTCAATTAATCATATTACTGAAGAACTCCCACTTAGATAGACATCCCTCTAGTCATCTAAATGATCACGTGATCCATATCAACTAAACGATGTACGATCATCATGTGAGATGGAGTAGCTTTCAATGGTGAACATCACTATGTTGATCATATCTACTATATGATTCATGTTCGACCTTTCGGTCTCAGTGTTCCGAGGCCATATCTGCATATGCTAGGCTGTCAAGTTTAACCCGAGTATTCTGCATGTGCAAAACTGGCCTGCACCCGTTGTATGTGAACGTAGAGCTTATCACACCCGATCATCACGTGGTGTCTCAGCATGAAGAACTGTCGCAACGGTGCATACTCAGGGAGAACACCTATACCTTGAAATTTTAGTAAGGGATCATCTCATAATGCTACTGTCGTACTAAGCAAAATAAGATGCATAAAATATAAACATCACATGCAATCAAAATATGTGACATGATATGGCCATCATCATCTTGTGCCTTTAATCTCCATCTCAAAAGTACCGTCATGATCTCCATCGTCACTGGCATGACACCATGATCTCCATCATCTTGATCTTTATCAACGTGTCGTCACATGGTCGTCTCGCCAACTATTGATTTTGCAACTATTGCTATTGCATAGCGATAAAGTAAAGCAATTATATGGCACTTGCATCTTATGCAATAAAGAGACAACCATAAGGCGCTTGCCAGTTGCCGATAACTTTAACAAAACATGATAATCTCATACAACAATTTATATCTCATCACGTCTTGACCATATCACATCACAACATGCCCTGCAAAAACAAGTTAGACGTCCTTTACTTTGTTGTTGCAAGTTTTACGTGGCTGTTACGGGCTTTAGCAAGAACCGTTCTTACCTACACATCAAAACCACAACGATTTTTCGTCAAGTGTGCTGTTTTAACCTTCAACAAGGACCGTGCATAGTCAAACTCGATTTAACTAAAGTTGGATAAACAGACACCCACTAGCCACCTGTGTCCGAAGCACATCGGTAGAACCAGTCTCATGAATGCGGTCATGTAATGTCGGTCTGGGCCGCTTCACCCAACAATACCGCTGAATCAAAGTAAGACGTTGCTGGTAAGCAGTATGACTATTATCGCACACAACTCTTTGTGTTCTACTCCTGCATATAACATCTACGCATAGACCTGGCTCGGATGCCACTATTGGGGAAGGCAGTATTTTAAAAGAATTCCTACGATCACACAAGATCTATCTATGGGATGCATAGCAATGAGAGAGGGAGAGTGTGTCCACGTACCCTCGTAGACCGAAAGCGGAAGCGTTATGTTAACGCAGTTGATTTAGTCGAACGTCTTCGCGATCCAACTGATCAAGTACCGAACGTACGACACCTCCGAGTTCAGCACACGTTCAGCTCAATGACGTCCCTCGAACTCTTGATCCCGTAGAGGGTCGAGGGAGAGTTTCGTCAGCACGACGGCGTGGCATCGGTGATGCTGAAGTTACCGGCGCAGGGCTTCGCCTAAGCATTACGACGATATGACCGAGGTGTGTAACTGTGGAGGAAGGCACTGCACACGGCTAAAAGATCAACTTGTATGTCTACGGGGTGCTCCCTGGCCACGTATATAAAGGAGGGGAGGGAAGAGGTGGCCGGCCAAAGGGGGCGTGCTAGGTGTGGGGAATCCTACTAGGACTCCCCAGTCCAAGTAGGATTCCCCTCCTCTTTCCTATGCCTAGTAGGAGAAGGAGGGAAGGACGAGGAGGAGAGAAAGAAAGGCTAGGGGGGCGCACGCCACTCCCTGGCCGGCCTTCTCTCCTCCACCACTAGGCCGATGAGGCCCAATAACTTCCCGAGGGGGTTCCAATAACCCCCGGTACTCCGAAACGACCCGAACCATTCCGGTGTCCGAATGTAACCTTCCAATATATGAATATTTATGTCTCAACCATTTTGAGACTACTTGTCATGTCCGTGATCTCATCCGGGACTCCGAAAAAACTTCAGTCATCAAATCACATAGCTCATAATACAGATTGTCATCAAACGTTAAGTGTGTGGACCCTATGGGTTCGAGAACTATGTAGACATGACCAAGACACATCTCCGGTCAATAACCAATAACGGAACCTAGATGCTCATATTGGCTCCTACATATTCTACGAAGATCTTTATCGATCAAACCGCATAACAAAATACATTGTTCCCTTTGTCATCGGTATGTTACTTGCCCGAGATTCGATCGTTGTTATCATCATACCTAATTCAATCTCGTTACCAGCAAGTCTCTTTACTCGTTCCGTAATGCATTATACCGTGGTTAACTCATTAGTCACATTGCTTGCAAGGCTCATAGTGATGTGCATTACCGAGAGGGCCCAGAGATACCTCTCCGATACACGGAGTGACAAATCCTATCTCGATCTATGCCAACTCAACAAACACCATCGGGGACACCTGTAGAGCATCTTTATAATCACCCAGTTACGTTGTGACGTTTGATAGCACACTAAGTGTTCCTCCTTTATTCAGGAGTTGCATAATCTCATAGTCATAGGAACATGTATAAGTCATGAAGAAAGCAATAGCAATAAGCTAAACGATCATAATGCTAAGCTAATGGATGGGTCTTGTCCATCACATCATTCTCTAATGATGTGATCCCGTTCATCAAATGATAACACATGTCTATGGTCAGGAAACTTAACCATCTTTGATTAATGAGCTAGTCTAGTAGAGGCATACTAGGGACACTCTATTTGTCTATGTATTCACACATGTTCTACGTCTTGAGCTTGCGTTGGTTTTCGCTGAAGAGGAAGGGATGATGCAGCAGAGTAGCGTAAGCATTTCCCTCAGTTTTTGATAACCAAGGTATCAATCCAGTAGGAGCCCACGCTCAAGTCCCTCGTACCTGCACAAAGCGATAGCTACTCGCAAACAACGTGATTAGGGGTTGTCAATCCTGTCACGGTCACTTACGAGAGTGAGATCTAATAGATATAATATTTTTGGTATTTTGGTATAAAGATGCAAAGTAAAAAGTAAAAGCAAAGTAAAAAAGCAAAGCAAGATTAAAGTGATGGAGATTGATATGATGAGAATAGACCCGGGGGCCATAGGTTTCACTAGTGGTTTCTCTCGAGAGCATAAGTATTCTACGGTGGGTGAACAAATTACTGTTGAGCAATTGACAGAATTGAGCATAGTTATGAGAATATCTAGGCATGATCATGTATATAGGCATCACGTCCATGACAAGTAGATCGAAACGATTCTGCATCTACTACTATTACTCCACTCATCGACCGCTATCCAGCATACACCTGGAGTATTAAGTTAAAAACAGAGCAACGCCTTAAGCAAGATGACATGATGTAGAGAGATAAATTCATGCAATATGAAATAAAACCCATCTTGTTATCCTCGATGGCAACGATACAATACGTGCCTTGCTGCCCCTTCTGTCACTGGGTAAGGACACCGCAAGATCGAACCCAAAGCTAAGCACTTCTCCCATGGCAAGAACTACCAATCTAGTTGGCCAAACCAAACGGATAATTCGAAGAGACTTGCAAAGATAACCAATCATACATAAAGAATTCAGAGAAGATTCAAATATTATTCATAGATAGACTTGATCATAAACCCACAATTCATCGGTCTCAACAAACACACCGCAAAAAGAAGATTACATCGAATAGATCTCCACAAGAGAGGGGGAGAACTTTGTATTGAGATTCAAAGAGAGAGAAGAAGCCATCTAGCTACTAACTATGGACCCGAAGGTCTGAGGTAAACTACTCACACTTCATCGGAGGGGCTAGGATGATGTAGAAGCCCTCCGTGATGACGGCCCTCTTCCGGCGGAGCTCCGGAACAGGCCCCAAGATGGGATCTCGTGGATACAGAAAGTTGCGGCGGTGGAATTAGGTTTTTGGCTCCTGTTCTGATCGTTTGGGTGTACGTGTGTATATATAGGAGGAAGAAGTACGCCGGAGGAGCAACGAGGGGCCCACGAGGCAGGGGGCGCGCCCTAGGGGGGCGCCCCCCACCCTCGTGACCGCCTCTTTTGTTCCTTGGAGCAGGGTCCAAGTCTCCTGGATCACGTTCGGTGAGAAAATCACGTTCCCGAAGATTTTATTCCGTTTGGACTCCGTTTGATATTCCGTTTATCTGAAACACTGAAATAGGCAAAAAACAGCAATTCTGGGCTGGGCCTCCGGTTAATAGGTTAGTCCCAAAAATAATATAAAAGTGGGAAATAAAGCCCAATATAGTCCAAAACAGTAGATAATATAGCATGGAGCAATCAAAAATTATAGATACGTTGGAGACGTATCAGGCATCCCCAAGCTTAATTCCTGCTCGTCCTCGAGTAGGTAAATGATAAAAAGAGAATTTTTGATGCGGAGTGCTACTAGGCATAATTTAAATGCAAATCTTCTTAATTGTGGTATGAATATTCAGATTAGAAAGATTCAAGACAAAAGTTTATATTGACATAAAAATAATAATACTTCAAGCATACTAACAAAGCAATTATGTCTTCTCAAAATAACATGGCCAAAGAAAGTTATCCCTACAAAATCATATAGTTTGGATATGCTCCATCTTCACCACACAAAGTATTCAAATCATGCACAACCCCGATGACAAGCCAAGCAATTGTTTCATATTCTAACTTTTTCAAAACTTTTTCAATCTTCACGCAATACATGAGCGTGAGCCATGGATATAGCACTATAGGTGGAATAGAATGGTGGTTGTGGAGAAGACAAAAAGGAGGGGAAGATAGTCTCACATCAACTAGGCGTATCAATGGGCTATGGAGATGCCCATCAATAGATATCAATGTGAGTGAGTAGGGATTTCCATGCAACGGATGCACTAGAGCTATAAATGTATGAAAGCTCAACAAAAGAAACTAGTGGGTGTGCATCCAACTTGCTTGCTCACGAAGACCTAAGGCAATTTGAGGAAGCCCATTATTGGAATATACAAGCCAAGTTCTATAATGTAAAATTCCCACTAGTATATGAAAGTGACAACATATGAGACTCTCTATATGAAGAACATGGTGCTACTTTGAAGCACAATATATGAGACTCGCTATATCATGGTGCTACTTTGAAGCACAAGTGTGGTAAAAGGATAGTAGCATTGACCCTTTTTATTTTTATTTTTTTGGGGGGGGGCTTCTTTTTTTGGCCTTTCTCTTTTTTTATTGGGACAATGCTCTATTGAATGATGATCATCACACTTTTATTTATTTACAACTCAATGATTACAACTCGATTCTAAAACAAAGTATGACTCTATATGGATGCCTCCGGCGGTGTACCGGGATATGCAATTAATCAAGAGTGACATGTATGAAGAAATTATGAACGGTGGCTTTGCCACAAATACTATGTCAACTACATGATCATGCTAAGCAATATGACAATGATGAATGTGTCATGATGAACTAGGTGGTGGAAAGTTGCATGGCAATATATCTCGGAATGGCTATGGAAATGCCATAATAGGTAGGTATGGTGGCTGTTTTGAGGAAGGTATATGGTAGGTGTATGATACCGGCGAAAGGTGCGCGGTATTAGAGAGGCTAGCAAAGGTGGAAGGGTGAGAGTGCGTATAATCCATGGACTCAACATTAGTCATAAAGAACTCATATACTTATTGCAAAAATCTAGAAGTTATCAAAGCAAAGTATTACGCGCATGCTCCTAGGGGGGTAGATTGGTAGGAAAAGACCATCACTCGTCCCCGACCGCCACTCATAAGGAAGACAATCAATAAATAAATCATGCTCTGACTTCGTTACATAACGGTTCACCATACGTGCATGCTACGGGAATCACAAACCTTAACACAAGTATTCTTTAAATTCACAACTACTCAACTAGCATGACTTTAATATTATCACCTCCATATCTCAAAACAATTATCATGCTTCAATCTTTTCTTAGTATTCAACACACTCAAAAGAAAGTTTCACAAATCTTGAATACCAAGCATATTATTATTAAGCAAATTACCATGCTATTAAGAGATTCTCAAAATAATTTAAGTGAAGCATGAGAGATCAATAGTTTCTTTAAAACAAATCCACCACCGTGCTCTAAATGATCTAAGTGAAGCACATAGAGCAAAATTATAACACTCAAAAGATATAAGTGAAGCACATAGAGCAAAACTATCTAGCTCAAAAGATATAAGTGAAGCACATAGAGCAAAACTACTTAGCTCAAAAGATATAAGTGAAGCACATAGAGTATTCTATCAAATTTTAATTCATGTATGGCTCTCTCAAAAGGTGTGTACAGCAAGGATGATTGTGGCATACTAAGACACAAAGACACAAATAATACAAGACGCTCCAAGCAAAACACATATCATGTTGGTGAATAAAAATATAGCTCCAAGTAAATTACCGATGGAAGTGGACGAAAGAGGGGATGCCTTCCGGGGCATCCCCTAGCTTTGACTTTTTGGTGTCCTTGGATTATCTTGGGGGTGCCATGGTCATCCCCAAGCGTAGGCTCTTGCCACTCCTTGTTCCATGATCCATCAAAAGAAATCACACAAAACTTGAAAACTTCACAACACAAAACTCAAAATAGAAAACTCATGAGCTTCGTTAGCGAAAGAAAACAAAAGACCACTTTAAGGTACTGTAATGAACTCATTATTTATTTATATTGGTGTTAAACCTACTGTATTCCAACTTCTCTATGGATTATAAACTATTTTACTAGCCATAGATTCATCAAAATAAGCAAACAACACACGAAAAACAGAATCTGTCAAAAACAGAACAGTCTGTAGTAATCTATAGCTAGCGCAAGATCTGGAACCCCAAAAATTCTAAAATAAATTGCTGGACGTGAGGAATTTATCTATTAATCATCTGCAAAAATAATTAACTAAATAGCACTCTTCAAATAAAAATGACAGCAGTTCTCGTGAGCGCTAAAGTTTCTGTTTTTTACAGCAAGTTTAACAAGACTTTCCCCAAGTCTTCCCAACGGTTCTACTTGGCACAAACACTAATTAAACACAAAAAACACAACCAAAACAGAGGCTAAATAATTTATTTATTACTAAGCAGGAGCAAAAAGCAAGGAATAAAAATAAAATTGGGTTGCCTCCCAACAAGCGCTATCGTTTAACGCCCCTAGCTAGGCATAAAAGCGAGGATAGATCTAGGTATTGCCATCTTTGGTAGGCAATCCATAAGTGGCTCTCATGATAGTTTCATATGGTAATTTTATTTTCTTTCTAGGAAAGTGTTCCATGCCCTTTTTAATGGAAATTGAAATCTAATATTCCCTTCCTTCATATCAATAATCGCACCAACCGTTCTAAGGAAAGGTCTACCAAGAATAACAGGGCAAGAAGGATTGCAATCTATATCAAGAACAATGAAATCTACGGGCACATAATTCCTATTTGCAACAATAAGAACATCATTAATCCTTCCCATAGGTTTCTTAATAGTGGAATCCGCAAGATGCAAGTTTAGAGAGCAATCATCAAAATTACGGAAATCTAGTAAATCACACAAAGTCTTGGGAATAGTAGAGACACTAGCACCCAAATCACACAAAGCATAAAACTCATGATCTTTAATTTTAATTTTAATAGTTGGTTCCCACTCATCATAGAGTTTTCTAGGGATAGAAACTTTCAACTCAAGTTTTTCTTCATAAGATTGCATCAAGGCATCAACAATATGTTCGGTGAAGGCTTTATTTTGACTATAAGCATGTGGAGAATTTAGCACGGATTGCAACAAGGAAATACAATCAATTAAAGAGCAACTTTCATAATTAAATTCCTTGAAATCCAATATAGTGGGTTTAGCAACATCTAGATTTTTATTTCTTTCAATCCCACTTTCATCAATTTCATCATTAAGATCTAAATACTCCGAATTTTTAGAACGCCTTCTAGGTAAAGGAAGATCATATTCAGTTTCATCAAGATTCATATTGCAAAATAAAGATTTAATAGGAGACACATCAATAACTTTTAGATCTTCATCTTGATTTTCATAGGTATTGGAAGAACACGCTTTAATAAAGGCATCTTTGGAAGCACGCATCCTAGCGGTTCTTTCCTTGCACTCATCAATGGAAATTCTCATGGCTTTGAGAGACTCATTGATATCATGCTTAGGAGGAATAGATCTAAGCTTTAAAGAATCAACCTCAAGAGAAATTCTATCAACGTTTCTAGCCAAATCATCAACTTTAAGCAATTTCTCCTCAAGCAAAGCATTAAAATTCTTTTGTGAATTCATAAATTCTTTAACACTATTCTCAAATTCAGAGGGCATCTTATTATAATTTCCATAAGAGTTGTTGTAGGAATTCCCATAATTATTAGAAGGATTACTAGGATATGGCCTAGGATTAAAATTCCCTCTATAAGCGTTGTTACCAAAATTATTCCTACCAACAAAATTCACATCCATAGATTCATTGTTATTCTCAATCAAAGTAGACAAAGGCATATCATTAGGATCAGAAGAAACACTCTTAGTAGCAAATAATTTCATAAGTTCATCCATCTTTCCACTCAACACATTAATTTCTTCTATCGCATGCACTTTTTTATTAGAAGATCTTTCAGTATGCCATTGAGAATAATTAACCATAATATTATCTAGGAGTTTAGTAGCATCTCCTAAAGTGATTTCCATAAAAGTGCCTCCCGCGGCCGAATCTAAAAGATTTCTAGAAGCAAAATTCAATCCGGCATAAAATTTTGTATAATCATCCACAAATTCAAACCATGAGTAGGGCAATTACGTATCATTAATTTCATTCTCTCCCAAGCTTGTGCAACATGTTCATGATCAAGTTGTTTAAAGTTCATAATATCGTTTCTAAGAGAGATGATCTTAGCGGGAGGAAAATACTTAGAGATAAAAGCATCTTCACACTTGTTCCATGAATCAATACTATTCTTAGGTAAAGACGAAAACCAAGCTTTAGCACGATCTCTAAGCGAAAAAGGAAATAGCTTCAATTTAACGACATCATTATTGACATCTTTTTTCTTTTGCATATCACATAAATCAACGAAGCTATTCAGATGAGTAGCGGCATCTTCACTAGGAAGGCCGGCGAATTGATCTTTCATAACAAGATTCAACAAAGCAGTATTAATTTTACAAGATTCAGCATCGGTAAGAGGAGCAATCGGAGTGCTAAGGAAATCATTCTTGTTGGTATTGGTCAAGTCACACAATTTAGTAGTATCTTGAGCCATCGCGACAAACAAGCAATCTAACACACGGGAAAACAAAAAGCAAGCGGGCAAAAGAGGCAAATAGAGAGGGAGGATAGAGAGAGAGAGGGCGAATAAAACGGCAAGGGTGAATTGGGGGGAGAGGAAAACGAGAGGCAAATGGCAAATAATGTAATGCGAGAGATAGGGATTGTGATGGGTACTTGGTATGTTGACTTTTTGCGTAGACTCCCCGGCAACGGTGCCAGAAATCCTTCTTGCTACGTCTTGAGCTTGCGTTGGTTTTCCCCGAAGAGGAAGGGATGATGCAGCAGAGTAGCGTAAGTATTTCCCTCAGTTTTTGAGAACCAAGGTATCAATCCAGTAGGAGGCCACGCTCAAGTCCCTCGTACCTGCACAAAGCGATAGCTACTCGCAACCAACGCGATTAGGGGTTGTCAATCCCTTCACGGTCACTTACGAGAGTGAGATCTGATAGATATAATATTTTTGGTATTTTTGGTATAAAGATGCAAAGTAAAAAGTAAAAGCAAAGTAAAAAGCAAAGCAAGATTAAAGTGATGGAGATTGATATGATGAGAATAGACCCGGGGGCCATAGGTTTCACTAGTGGCTTCTCTCAAGAGCATAAGTATTCTACGGTGGGTGAACAAATTACTGTTGAGCAATTGACAGAATTGAGCATAGTTATGAGAATATCTAGGCATGATCATGTATATAGGCATCACGTCCGTGACAAGTAGATCGAAACGATTCTGCATCTACTACTATTACTCCACTCATCGACCGCTATCCAGCATGCATCTAGAGTATTAAGTTAAAAACAGAGTAACGCCTTAAGCAAGATGACATGATGTAGAGAGATAAATTCATGCAATATGAAATAAACCCCATCTTGTTATCCTCGATGGCAACGATACAATACGTGCCTTGCTGCCCCTTCTGTCACTGGGTAAGGACACCGCAAGATCGAACCCAAAGCTAAGCACTTCTCCCATGGCAAGAACTACCAATCTAGTTGGCCAAACCAAACGGATAATTCGAAGAGACTTGCAAAGATAACCAATCATACATAAAAGAATTCAGAGAAGATTCAAATATTATTCATAGATAGACTTGATCATAAACCCACAATTCATCGGTCTCAACAAACACACCGCAAAAAGAAGATTACATCGAATAGATCTCCACAAGAGAGGGGGAGAACTTTGTATTGAGATTCAAAGAGAGAGAAGAAGCCATCTAGCTACTAACTATGGACCCGAAGGTCTGAGGCAAACTACTCACACTTCATCGGAGGGGCTAGGATGATGTAGAAGCCCTCCGTGATTACGGTCCTATTCTGGCGGAGCTCCGGAACAGGCCCCAAGATGGGATCTCGTGGATACAGAAAGTTGCGGCGGTGGAATTAGGTTTTTGGCTCCTGTTCTGATCGTTGGGGGGTACGTGTGTATATATAGGAGGAATAAGTACGTCGGAGGAGCAACAAGGGGCCCACGAGGCAGGGGGCGCGCCCTAGGAGGGCGCCCCCACCCTCGTGACCGCCTCTTTTGTTCCTTGGAGCAGGGTCCAAGTCTCCTGGATCACGTTCGGTGAGAAAATCATGTTCCCGAAGATTTTATTCCGTTTGGACTCCGTTTGATATTCCGTTTATCTGAAACACTGAAATAGGCAAAAAATAGCAATTCTGGGCTAGGCCTCTGGTTAATAGGTTTGTCCCAAAAATAATATAAAAGTGGAAAATAAAGCCCAATATAGTCCAAAACAGTAGATAATATAGCATGGAGCAATCAAAAATTATAGATACGTTGGAGACGTATCAACATGTACTAAGTTTCCGGTTAATACAATTCTAGCACGAATAATAAACATTTATCATGATATAAGGAAATATAAATAACAACTTTGTTATTGCCTCTAGGGCATATTTCCTTCATGTGGGCAGCTGACGTCGGGCAGAAACACGTACGGGTGAGGGAGGAGGGGTTTGGGTGGGCTAGGGTGGTTAGAAGCGAGCATGACAGTAATCCGGACTCCCGCAAAGCTCTCCCATGTTTGTCTCTGGTTTGTGGGAGAAAATGTGTATAGACCATGACGTGGACCGATATAGGCCCGAGTTGGATGGCTTTTGCGGTCCGAAGCGCGGTCTAGACGATTGCGGGAGGTTTAAGGGTCGGGGTTGGAGATGCCCTAACAACATGAGTGTTGATGCAAGATGCCAAGACATGTACACAATACACCTTGAAACTAACCGTCTGCATGCCTACCCACCAAGCTGCATACGTACCATCATGCAATCTGAACCGTCCGATGAGTCTGAGACCAGTTGCCCCCGAACAACAACAGTTGCACTTCTGCAAAAAAAACCATCTGAAACACTAGAATTGTTCTCATGTAGAAAAATAGCTATTAGTTCTCCTTTCTCCTTCTCCCGCGAAAGAAATCGAGTCTTCAGATAAAAACAAAGAATCTTCGAGAACTCCTCCAAAATTCCTCACCATCGGGCAACACCACCCCTCCCCCCCCACTCTTTCAGGCGACCAAACAAGTTGAGTTGAGCGAGGGTCCCTCCCCTTGTCTAGTTGTAGTTGTAATTAGGGTCTCAAGAAATCAGATTTGGCTTTGAGCTTGCTGAGTACCTATCCTTCTAGATCAGGCTGTGCAAGTCATTGAAGACGGAGAGGATAGTGGTGATTGTGCTGGCATATCCTGGTATGTTCATTTTAACTTTGTGGTTGTTGGGTTGATTCTCTTTTGTGCAGGCTTTGGACCTCCAACTTGAGGGCTTTTTTCATGGAGCCTACCAGCGTGAGTAACACTATGAGTAGGCCCGGGCTTTGTAGAAGCAAAGGATTTATATTGGTGGCGAGCTGCTCGTTCGAGGAGGCGCTAGTGTGGTGGTGCTAACTACCCCTACCTACTGTGTCCGCTCCCAACCACGCTCATCCCTCCGTATGTTATGTGTTTCTCCTATCAGATCTAAGAAAGTATTTCTCATTTGCCTAGATATAATACAGATTGTTATATATGTAGTAGTGATTGTCTGATGTTCTTCTTGGTGATAAGATAGATGAAGCGAGAGCTCGGTAGCTAATATTGTGTTTGCATATGTTTTGAGAAAACAACTATGATAAGGGTATACTATGCTTGACAAACGATTCCATGTCCTGAGAGATGCCGAAGTTATGTAACTGTGTAAGTGGAACTAGTTGCGTGAGTCATGCCTAAAATTTTTGTTCTCTTCATGACGAGCGCCACCGCCACTGTCACATATTTTGCAATTTGGAATTATTGGTTGCGTTGCTTGCATGTCTTTCCATTGAGGAAGTCAGTGTTGGAACGAGGCCAACGCACATCACATCATTTTGCCATAGTAATTTAGATTAGTGTACATGGTCATTGTGTGTTTGTCTTATACTTTTCCTATGTTCTGTAAATTGTTTATTTCTTCTATCAATTAAATCAACAACTATCCCGTTGTGTCATAAAACTAAACTGGAACCTATATCTCTTTCGAATCTCGCGGTTATGTTGAGGCATCAATGCTTCTTTCTATGTTCCAGATTCCAATCATTCATGTACATGCAACCATTTTTTAACTTGTATATGATCTTTTATGTAAGCAAGTTTTGTATGAATTATTTTTGTTTGTATGTTCTTTTTCATAGTTTTCCTCGTCAATTGCTGACTGTGATATGTTTGCTATTTACGGGACTATAATACATTTAACAAACTGTTTAACCAATATTTAATATTGGTTGGTCACACTTGCAATATTGCAGATTGCTATGCTTCAAAATACCATTATGTGATAGGTGATGGAAGAGGAAATGTGCTAATAGGTTGAACCCATCAGATTGGACCCAAAGATGAAGTCAATAATCATGGTACCTCCAATGCACTAATTCCTGTCGATAAATATTGATATTGGGGCATTGTCATTCTTCCATTATTCATATTAAGATTAGGTTAAAGTGATATGCTTAATGCATAATCATTTCTAGTGTAGAATAGTGTGTGTGTACTGGAGGTGGAGCCCATGTTAAGGGAAGATGATCTGGAGACATAGACCAATTTGAAGTCCAAGATAAAGCCGGTCTGTGTCATCACAATTTCCAAATGTGTGGAAATATTTTCTATTGCCAATAGGACAGAGTGAACAATGATAAAGCCGAGTAGGGAGAACAAACATATTCTTGTAAAGTGAAGATGGAGAAAAAAACTGCTTGTCTTAGAAGGGTTATATTGGTTGGAAACTGTATGTTTGTTTATGTCTAATGGGTATCAATTAGCTATGTGGCATCGCTTTGATCAATGTGTTGGTACATTCCTGCTTTTTCTTATCTTTTGTGATTCCGTAGCGAAACACAGGCATCTTACTAGTATTTTATGATATTGTAGTCGCAGCCATACACACACATAGAACTATGAGTACGCACTGTGATTTACTTATGTGAAACATAAATTTTTATATTTATAATATAAAAACTCAAATTAAAAAATAGTTATTGTATAGTAGTACAATATGCTTTTTTGCGAAAAAGGTTGAGTGTGAATAGCTAAATAAGTTAATATAAATGACTAATCGATAAAAAATACAAATGACTAAGCATTTTTGTTTCTTACGCATGGTTGTATGTGGAGGTGGGCCTTTTCCCATACAGGGTTGAATGTTCAGAGGAATAAGTCAGTGGGGATCACCTAGGATGTGGTTAGTCTGTTCTTGATCAGAAAAATCATGATAATTTAAATTTGTGCTTTTGACCTGACTTCCTGATTCAATGACAAACTTTCGAATCACAGTGCCAAATTAAAACCGCTAATTCATTGGACTGATTACAATCATATTTTGACATGCATTCAAAATTGAAATCGTTGGAAATTGTACATGATATTATCTACTAGTAATTGTGTGATTATCGATTCAAACTTCGTTTGAGTCAGCACTTACATATTGAACTCTTAATCTTCTAGAGGGAAAATCAACAAAGACTCCCTAATGATGACCAATAAATTATATTGGATTGTCGGCAAGTGTTCATGGAATCAGCTGATACTATATCCATACTAAAATAAATCATACCTATACATCCATAGAATACAGTGAAATATCACATCATTAGACACTGTAGTGGAAAGGTGGTTGCCGAAGGGATCTCGATGTTTATGTGCCTGTTGCCTTCGAAGTTGGATGATACTTCGGAGGAAGGGTAATGTACAGAGCGTAGTTAGACCTTCGGAGAATATCACCTTTGGAGAATATGATATGATCAGGTAATCATGTTGTTATGGGAAGCATATCTCTCATAAGAATTGAATCCCTGACTTAGTTCACCCTTTCCTTATCATATTCCTTTCAACTACCTACTTGGGCGTAGAACATGAGTCTCTCTAGGTACTATCTAGGTGACTCGATTGGGTATGTACAGAGCGTATCTCACTGCAACTAGGTATGCTCACCGATACATATGAAGTATTGGCACATGGATACACATCAGCCGTGTGAACAACATCCAAAAAAATAGCAAAACATAAAATAAAAATATGTTTTTTTGGAAATATTGTTAAGAAATGACATCGGTGGTGCCTTGACAAATCACAAATCTGATGCTCTAAAAAAGCCAAATTTTGAAGCATGTTATAGGTTCGTTTTTTTCATAGCAACACAACTCTCATATTCCCCATAAGAATTTTAACTACATAGAGCCCTCGACCATGGTTATTAAAAGAATAATTTTTTTCTATTTTTCTTGGATATGTTGTTTTATCGGGTACATTTGAGCTCAGGAGTAGTTAGACCTTCTGTAAATCTAATTATAAATGCAAATCTATAATGCTGCCATTTTGTATTCAAGACTAAACAATCAAATATGGGAAGGGAAACAAACAATTTACCCATTCCTCTAGCACTCCAAAATTCCAGAAATAGAGGAAATAATTCGAGAATCGTAAGAAATACTTGGACGTGTTCACAATCCTCAAAAATTGGAAGTTCGTCTGAAGAGCACTTGTTTTCAACGGAAAAAAAATCTTCCAAGAACTTATAGATGTCATTATTTTCATCTTTTTTAATGTACAATTCTCAAGAAATGATGTGATACTTGCAATAGAGTGGCCCTCCCGGCCCACAGGGTCATGTGACGGCTTGGGCTCACAACCTCACGGCCCAACCCATGCCTCAAAGGCGGAAACCCTAGGTCAAAATCTACAAGTAGTAGGATCGTTCTTGTAAATCATCAAGCGTATATGTAGGTCCCAAAACCACATTTCAGCTTTATCGCCAATACCACTTACATCATGCTCAAAATTCACAAAGAACACTAGTGATGTAGTTAGTTAATTTTAATTATTTTACTGACTAGTTGGACCCACATGTAAACACTAAAGTGGGACCACAAGTCAGCATTGTTTCCATGAGCCATTAAATGAAAAATAGACAGAGGTTGTGTTGACCGTTAAGTTGGAAGGGGGGCACATATCAACAGTCTCTCTCTACCCCCCTCCACATCTCCTTCTCTCTCCCCTAGGATATGGAGTCATGGTAGTGTGTTGTAAGCCTCGCCAACAGTAGTAGCATGGGTGAAGTCGGCGCTCGGGAAGATGACAGTGCCATCGTATTATCCATGTGTCTGACGCCTCGCATGTGCGGATGCAGCTTGATAATCTCCAAGTGTAGGGAGTTATTATAAAACTTTTTCCAATGTGGATGTGGAAGTATTGAATGTCATACCACATGAGAGCCAAAAGTACATTTCTGTTATTTCAAGTTACATGTGTCACTCACGAAACTATCTTTGCACTTTTAGTGTTTCCCTTATTAAGTAGCAAGTTGATTGATTGATGTAGGTCACGGTAGAGTAACACAAAGCATAGTAACAAGCAACAAATACCCAAAGTTGCCAAGTATCAAATATTTTAAAGAGAGCAAGCAATGATGAAAAGTGTAGGCATAGGGGTGTATAATACCCAGACGGGACAAATCATTACATGGTGCGGTGATGTAACATGACTTCTGGATTATCTCGAAAAAATAGTCTTGTATTCCTTAAATTGAGAGACATGCTTAAAAAGAACGTGCCTCTCATGTACGGTCCAACCGCCCTTTTCTTTGGGGTTTATAAGGAAAGTAAGAGTTATTAAGCTGACCCTGGGACTCAACCAAAACAATGCATTAACACTACACTAATACATGTAATCCTCAAATTATATCCATTCCCTTTGATACCCCAGTCTGTCACCCTCGAGGTCTCCGGTTTGAAACAAAACAGGTGCATATGACGTGCAGGTACGATCATGAACAAAAACACACAAAATACAAACATGATTCACATCTGAAATATTATTACTCGGGCCCTAGTAAAAAGGAATTGGGCACAACAAAGTCATAGAAAAAATAATTCTCAAACACACGAGGTCAATACTACATCAATCTTAACACTATTACATAATTTTCTATCACCCAGATTGGATGCACCCCATGTGCCTACAAGAAATTACTCACACATGGAGAAGAGGAGCGTGATGGTGATGATGAAAGGGTTGTTGGTTTGCATGGTTATGATGGAGGTGTGATACGTCTCCAACGTATCTATAATTTTTTATTGTTCCATGCTATACTATATCCTGTTTTAAACATTATTGGGCTTTATTATACACTTTTATATTATTCTTGGGACTAACCTATTAACCGGAGGCCCAGCCCAGAATTGTTGTTTTTTTTGCCTATTTTATGGTTTCGTAAGAAAAGAATATCAAACGGAGTCCAAGCGGAATGAAACCTTCGGGAACGTGATTTTTGGAACGAACATGATCCAGGAGAGTTGGACCCTACGTCAAGCAACCAACAGGGAAGCCACGAGGTAGGGGGCGCGCCTACCCCCCCCCCCCCCCAGGCGCGCCCTCCACCCTCGTGGGCCCCCTGTTGCTCCACCAATGTACTCCTTCCTCCTATATATACCTACGTACCCCCAAACTACCAGATACGGAGCCAAAACCCTAATTCCACCGCCGTCACTTTCTGTATCCACGAGATCCCATCTTGGGGCCTGTTCCGGAGCTCTGCCGGAGGGGGCATCGATCACGGAGGGCTTCTACATCAACACCATAGCCCCTCCGATGAAGTGTGAGTAGTTTACTTCAGACCTACGGGTCCATAGTTATTAGCTAGATGGCTTCTTCTCTCTTTTTGGATCTCAATACAATGTTCTCCCCCTCTCTCGTGGAGATCTATTCGATGTAATCTTCTTTTGCGGTGTGTTTGTTGAGACCGATGAATTATGGGTTTATGATCAAGTTTATCTATGAAGAATATTTGAATCTTCTCTGAATTTTTATGTATGATTGGTTACCTTTGCAAGTCTCTTCGAATTATCAGTTTGGTTTGGCCTACTAGATTGATCTTTCTTGCAATGGGAGAAGTGCTTAGCTTTGGGTTCAATCTTGCGGTGTCCTTTCCCAGTGACAGTAGGGGCAGCAAGGCACGTATTGTATTTTGCCATCGAGGATAACAAGATGGGGTTTTCATCATATTACATGAGTTTATCCCTCTACATCATGTCATCTTGCTTAAAGCGTTACTCTGTTCTCTTGAACTTAATACTCTAGATGCATGCTGGATAGCGGTCGTTGTGTGGAGTAATAGCAGTAGATGTAGGCAGGAGTCGGTCTACTTGTCTCGGACGTGATGCCTATATACATGATCATACCTAGATATTCTCATAACTATGCTCAATTCGGTCAATTGCTCAACAGTAATTTGTTTACCCGCTGTGAATACTTATGCTCTTGAGAGAAGCCACTAGTGAAACCTATGGCCCCCGGGTCTATTCTCCATTATATCAATCTTCCAATACTTAGTTATTTTCATTGCTTTCTATTTTACTTTGCATCTTTATCATAAAAATACCAAAAGTTTTATCTTATCATATCTATCAGATCTCACTCTCGTAAGTGATAGTGTAGGGATTGACAACCCCTTATCGCGTTGGTTGCGAGGATTTATTTGTTTGTGTAGATGCGAGGGACTCGCGCGTGGCCTCCTACTGGATTGAGACCTTCGTTCTCAAAAACTGAGAGAAATACTTACGCTACTTTACTGCATCACCCTTTCCTCTTCAAGGGAAAACTGACGCAGTGCTCAAGAGGTAGCAAGGTGTTGTTGGAGATGGTGGTGGTGATGATGGTTCCCCCAGTGGCGCTCCAATGCCACTGAAAGAGAAGGAAGAGAGCTACCCTCCTTTTCCTTCTTCCTTAGCCTTCCCCCTAAGAGAGAGAAGGGTTTAGCTTTTGGTTTTTGGTGGCCAGAGTTCTGGAGGATAAGAGCCGCCCCTCAGATGGGGTCTTACTTTCTAGGGGAGTTGTAGCTGCACGCTAAACTCTGAGTCCCATCACCGCTTTGTAATTTCCAAGATATCCAGAAATCTGAATTTTTTAATGGTGGTTCCACAACTTCGAGGGAAAGCTCGATTCCAAAGGAGGGCTCTAGAAGGTTCCTAGAATGCCTTGGCGCCATGACATTTTGGGTGCCTACATGGGGCTCCTATGCACCCTAGGCTTTTCCAGATGTGGTGCCTACATGGGGCTCCTATCTCACTCTCGTAAGTGACCGTGTAGGGATTGACAATCCCTTATCGCGTTGGTTGCGAGGATTTATTTGTTTGTGTAGGTGCGACGGACTCGCGTGTGGCCTCCTACTAGATTGATACCTTGGTTCTCAAAAATTGAGGGAAATACTTACGCTGCTTTACTGCATCACCCTTTCCTCTTCAAGGGAAAACTAACGCAGTGCTCAAGAGGTAGCAAGAAGGATTTCTGGCGCTGTTGCCGGGGAGTCTACGCAAAAGTCAACATACCAAGTACCCATCACAAATCCTTATCTCCCGCATTACATTATTTGCCATTTGCCTCTCGTTTTCCTCTCCCCCACTTCACCCTTGCCGTTTTATTCGCCCTCTCTCTCTCTCTCTATCCTCCCTCTCTTTCTCTATTTGCCTCTTTTTGCCCGTCTCTTGTTTGCTTGTTTGTTGGATTGCTTGCTTGTCACGATGGCTCAAGATAACACCGAATTGTGTGACCTCACTAATACCAACAACAATGATTTTATTAACACTCCGACTGCTCCTCTTACCGATGATGAATCTTGTGAAATTAATGCTGCTTTGTTGAATCTTGGCATGAAAGATCAATTCGCCGGCCTTCCTAGCGAAGATACCGCTACCCACCTAAATAGCTTCATTGATTTATGTGATATGCAAAGGAAGATAGATGTGGACAATGACATTGTTAAATTGAAGCTATTTCCTTTTTCGCTTAGAGATCATGCTAAAGCTTGGTTTTCGTCTTCGCCTAAAAATAGTATTGATTCATTGAATAAGTGCAAAGATGCTTTTATCTCTAAGTATTTTCCTCCCGCTAAAATCATCTCTCTTAGAAACGATATCAGGAATTTTAAGCAACTTGATCATGGACATGTTGCACAAGCTTGGGAGAGGATGAAATTAATGATACGTAATTGCCCTACACATGGTTTGAATTTATGGATGATTATACAAAAAAATTATGCCGGGTTGAATTTTGCTTCTAGAAATCTTTTAGATTCGGCCGGGGGAGGCACTTTTATGGAAATCACTTTAGGAGAAGCTACTAAACTCCTAGTGTGACGCTCCCGATTCAATCGTACACTAATCATACACGCAAACGTGTACGATCAAGATCAGGGACTCACGGGAAGATATCACAACACAACTCTACAAATAAAATAAGTCATACAAGCATCATATTACAAGCCAGGGGCCTCGAAGGCTCGAAAACAAGAGCTCGATCATAGACGAGTCAGCGGAAACAACAATATCTGAGTACACACATAAGTTAAACAAGTTTGCCTTAAGAAGGCTAGCACAAACTGGGATACAGATTGAAAGAGGCGCATGCCTCCTGCCTGGGATCCTCCTCAACTACTCCTGGTCGTCGTCAGCGGGCTGCACGTAGTAGTAAGCACCTCTAGTGTAGTAGGAGTCGTCATCGACAGTGGCGTCTGGCTCCTGGACTCCAACGTCTGGTCGCAACAATCGGGTATAGGAAAGGGGAAAAGGGGGAGCAAAGCAACCGTGAGTACTCATCCAAAGTACTCGCAAGCAAGGAGCTACACTACATATGTATGCATTGGTATCAAATGGAAAAGGGGGTAACATATGTGGACTGAACTGCAGAATGCCGTAATAAGAGGGGGATAGCTAGTCCTATCGAAGACTACGCTTCTGGTAACCTCCATCTTGCAGCAGAGGAAGAGAGTAGATGGTAAGTTCACCATGTATCATTGCATAGCATATTCCTACCCGGCGATCCTCCCCTCGTCGCCCTGTTAGAGAGTGACCACCGGGTTGTATTTGGCACTTGGAAGGGTGTGTTTTATTTAGTATCCGGTTCTAGTTGTCATAAGGTCAAGGTACAACTCCAAGTCGTCCTGTTACCGAAGATCACGGCTATTCGAATAGATTAACTTCCCTGCAGGGGTGCACCACATTTCCCAACACGCTCGATCCCCTTTGTCTGGACACACTTTTCTGGGTCATGCCTGGCCTCGGAAGATCAACACGTCGCAGCCCTACCTAGGCACAACAGAGAGGTCAGCACGCCGGTCTAAATCCTATGGCGCAGGGGTCTGGGCCCATCGCCCATTGCACACCTGCACGTTGCGAGGGCGGCCGGAAGCAGACCTAGCCTAGCAGGCGTTCCTGTCCAATCCAGCACGCGCCGCTCAGTCGCTGACATCACGAAGGCTTCGGCTGATACCACGACATCGAGTGCCCATAACTGTCCCCGCGTAGTTGGTTAGTGCATATAGGCCAGTGGCCAGACTCAGATCAAATACCAAGATCTCGTTAAACGTGTTATCTTGAAGTAACCGCGAACGCCGACCAGGGCCAGGCCCACCTCTCTCCTAGGTGGTCTCAACCTGCCCTGTCGCTCCGTCTCAAAGTAACAGTCGGGGGCCGTCGGGAACCCAGGCCCACCACTACCTGGATGGAGCCACCTGCCCCTTTAGCCCCCACATCAGTATCACTTGCGGGTACTCAACGAGCCGACCCGACTTTAGTCACCACCTGTATAGTATGTATATATATACCCGTGATCACCTCCCGAGTGATCACGGCCTGATAGTATAGCATGGCAGACAGACAAGAATGTAGGGCCACTGATGATAAACTAGCATCCTATACTAAGCATTTAGGATTGCAGGTAAGGTATCAATAGTTGTAGCAACAATGACAGGCTATGCATCAGAATAGGATTAACGGAAAGTAGTAACATGCTACACTACTCTAATGCAAGAAGTAGAGATAAGAGTAGGCGATATCTGGTGATCAAAGGGGGGGCTTGCCTGGTTGCTCTGGCAAGAGAGAGGGGTCGTCAACACCATAGTCGTACTGGGTAGCAGCGGCATCGGTCTAAGTGTCTAGCGAGAGAAGAGGGGGAAGAAACAATAAATATTAAGCAAACATATGCGTGACGATGCATGACATGTCAAGTAGCGGTGGTAGGGGTGCCCTAACGCGGTATGAGGTGGTACCGATGAAGGGGGGAAACATCCGAAAGATATCCCCAGTGTTTCGTGTTTTCGGACAGATGAACCGGAGGGGGAAAGTTGCGTGTTCGCTATGCTAGGGATGCGTGGCGGACGAACGGGTTGCGTGGCCGGATTCGTCTCGTTGTTCTGAGCAACTTTCATGTACAAAGTTTCTTCATCTGAGTTACGAATTATTTTCTATGATTTTTCAAAGTTTTATTCATTTTCTAAAATTAACTTTAATTTGAAAATAAAAGTCAAAATGCTATGTGCACCCACAAGTGTACACAGAAGTGTACTTGTGGCTGACATGTGGGTCCAGGGGTCCCAGTTGACCAGTCAAACTTTGACTGGTCAACAAGGGGGTGGGGCCCCCTGTCATTCTCTGTTTTGACTAATTAATTTTGGTTCCAACTAATCTAGTGATTAGGCTAATCTAAGCTTGCTAATTAAGTAATTAATTAATTGATTCTCAAAAAAATAATTAATTAATTAGTTAATGAAATAATTTAATTAACATTTTTATTATGTTTTTTCTATTCTTTTATATAGGGGCGGGCCCACTGTCATAGGCCAAGGGGGGCCTAACGGGCGTGGCTGTTAATGGGGCGGAGCGGGGAGACCGATCGGGCACAGCCACGGGCGGCGAGCCCGAGCGCTGGCCTCGGCGAGACCGGCGGCACGGCTGCCGGGGTGCGGTGGGGGCGCCGGTCAGAGGGGTGGCGCGGTGGAGCCAACCCAAAGGCGCGGGCACCGGGAGGGTGCAGCGGCTGCGGCGGCGGGCGGACGGGGCCGGTGCGGGCAACAACAGCAGTAGGAGAAGGGGTGAGCGAGGCGTGAGCAGCGTCGCGTGCGCGCAGTCGATGCGGTTGGTGTGGCGGCCAGGAGCGCTAGCAGGGGCCGGTAGCAGCATGTAGCAGAAGAAGCAGTGAGCAGCAGCAGTGGTGAAGTAGCAGCGATAGCAGGTGCGGGACAGCGGCGACGGCGTCGGCATTGGGAACAACAGCCAGCAGTGTGCGGGGCGACATCCAGCGGGCGGCTAGGAGCAGCGGGTGAGCGGGGGCGCGGCCTCGCACGCGCGTGGGAACGCAGCACGCATAGGCGGGCGTGGCCGGCGGAGGAGGGGCGCGGGTGAGCGCGTGCGAGGAGGAGGGGATGTGCGCGAACGGCGGCGGTGGGTGCGGGGTGACCGCGACGGGGGGAGGCGGAGCGCGACGTGTAGAGAGAGAGAGAGAGAGAGAGAGAGAGAGCAAATGGAGGGTTCGAGCGGCGGCGTGGTCACATTTGAGCAGGGGAACAGGGCTCGGCGAGGCTCGAGGGAGTCCATTGGGGTGGAGGCGAAGAGGAGGCAGTCCGGCAGAGAGGGGCGGCGATCCAGCGACGGCTCACCAGCGAGCAGGGCGCCGGTGGATCGGGATCGGGAGCTCCTCTCCCGATCCGATCCAGGAGATATTTCGGGGGAGGTGTTGTGGTGTCGGAGGGGCTGTTGGTGGTTTAGTAGGCCAGTGGGCAGCAGGGTGGTCAGCTGGGCCGGCCGGATGGATAGCCACCCAATGTGTGTGTGTGGGGGGGGGTTCTCCTTTTCTTAGTATTATTTTGTTTTTTTTACTTTTTACTTTCTGTTTTCTCTTAGTTTTTTAATTTATTATAGTTTTGTAAAATACCAAAGTTGTACCTAATTTAGTTTTAATAAACATGCCACTGCCACAATAGTTTTGGGCAATTAAATAACTTAGTTAATATTTTAATAATTGAAAAGGCATTTATTTATTTGTCTAAGCTGTAGTTTTATTTAAGTAAGGGCATTTAAATATTTTCTAAGTAGTTGATACCTTTGCCAATAAGCCTTTGCATTTATTTTCACATTTAGAACATTCTAGTTTTAATGATTGAGAACTTTTAGTGTTTGGCTTTAGTTTAAATTTGAATTTGAATCCCGTTTGAATCAACGCGGGTTTAATTAATGGTAATCATGGTGACGTGGCATCATTAGCAGGGAATTACTGTAGTTTAACTATCTGGGCATCACACCTAGATAATATTATGGTTAATTATTCTCAATGGCACACTGAAAGATCTACTAACAAGAATGTGCTTGCGATAGAAGAAATCAATGTTTTGAGTGGAAAGATGGATGAACTTATGAAATTATTTGCTAATAAAAGTGTTTCTTCTGATCCTAATGATATGCCTTTGTCTACTTTGATTGAGAATAATAATGAATCTATTGATGTGAATTTTGTTGGTAGGAATAATTTTAGTAACAACGCGTATAGAGGAAACTTTAATCCTAGGCCGTATCCTAGTAATTCCTCTAATAATTATGGTAATTCCTACAACAATTCTTATGGAAATTTTAATAAGATGCCCTCTGATTTTGAATCCAATATTAAAGAATTTATTACTTTGCAAAAGAATTTCAATGCTTTGATTGAAGAAAAATTGCTTAAGATTGATGAGTTGGCTAGGAATGTTGATAGAATTTCTCTTGATGTTGATTCTTTGAAACTTAGATCTATTCCACCTAAGCATGATATCAATGAGTCTCTCAAATCCATGAGAATTTCCATTGATGAGTGCAAAGAAAGAACCGCTAGGATGCGTGCTAAGAAAGATTACTTTATAAAAGCGTGTTCTTCTAGTTTCCATGATAATAAAGATGAAGATCTAAAAGTTATTGATGTGTCCCCTATTAAATCTTTGTTTTGAAATATCAATCTTTACCTAGAAGGTGTTCCAAAAATTCGGACTCTTTAGATCTTGATGCTAAAATTGTTAAAAGTGTGATTGAAGAAGTCAAAACACTAGATATAGATGAACCCACTATTTTGGATTTCAAGGAATTTAATTATGATAATTGCTCTTTGATAGATTGTATTTCCTTGTTGCAATCCGTGCTAAATTCTCCTGATGCTTATAGCCAAAATAAAGCCTTTACCAAACATATTGTTGATGCTTTGATGCATTCTTATGAATAAAAACTTGAGTTGGAAGTTTCTATTCCTAGAAAACTTTATGATGAGTGGGAACCAACTATTAAAATTAAAATTAAAGATCATGAATTCTATGCTTTGTGTGATTTGGGTGCTAGTGTTTCCACGATTCCTAAGACTTTGTGTGATTTGCTAGGTTTCCGTGAATTTGATGATTGCTCTTTAAACTTGCATCTTGTGGATTCCACTATTAAGAAACCTATGGGAAGAATTAATGATGTTCTTATTGTTGCAAATAGGAATTATGTGCCCGTGGATTTTATTATCCTTCATGTCCTATTATTCTTGGTAGACCTTTCCTTAGAACGATTGGTGCAATTATTGATATGAAGGAAGGAAATATTAGATTCCAATTTCTGGTAAGGAAAGGCATGGAACACTTCCCTAGAGAGAAAATTAAATTACCTTATGAATCTATTATGAGAGCCACTTATGGATTGCCTTCCAAAGATGGCAATACCTAGATCTATCTTCACTTTTATGCCTAGCTAGGGGCGTTAAACGATAGCGCTTGTTGGGAGGCAACCCAATTTTATTTTTATTCCTTGATTTTTGCTCCTGTTTAGTAATAAATAATTTATCTAGCCTTTGTTTTGGTTGTGTTTTTTGTGTTTAATTAGTGTTTGTTCCAAGTATAACCGTTGGTAAGACTTGGGGAAAGTCTTTTTAATCTTGCTGTAAAAACAGAAACTTTAGCGCTCACAAGAACTGCTTTCATTTTTATTTGGAAAGTGATATTTAGTTAATTATTTTTGCAGATGATTAATAGATAAATTCCTCACGTCCAAAAATTTATTTTGGAATTTTTGGGGTTCCAGATCTTGCGTTAGCTACAGATTACTACAGACTGTTCTGTTTTTGACAGATTCTGTTTTTCATGTGTTGTTTGCTTATTTTGATGAATCTATTGCTAGTAAAATAGTTTATAAACCATATAGAAGTTGGAATACAGTAGGTTTAACACCAATATAAATAAAGAATGACTTCATTACAGTACCTTGAAGTGGTGTTTTATTTTCTTTCGCTAACGGAGCTCACGAGATTTTCTACTTTAAGTTTTGTGTTGTGAAGTTTTCAAGTTTTGGGTAAAGATTTGATGGATTATGGAACAAGGAGTGGCAAGAGCATAAGCTTGGGGATGCCCATGTCACCCCCAAGATAATCTAAGGACACCTAAAAGCCAAAGCTTGGGGATGGCCCGGAAGGCATCCCCTCTTTCGTCTACTTCTATCGGTAACTTTACTTGGAGCTATATTTTTATTTACCACATGATATGTGTTTTGCTTGGAGTGTCTTGTATTATTTGAGTCTTTATTTGTTAGTTTTCCACAACCATCCTTTCTTCACACACCTTTTTGAGAGAGACACTCATGATTCAGAGATTGTTAAAATACTCTATGTGCTTCACTTATATCTTTTGAGTTATATAGTTTTTGCTCTAGTGCTTCATTTATATTTTTTAGAGCATGTTGGTAGATTTGTTTTTTAGAAACCATTGTTCTCTCATGCTTCACTTATATTATTTTGAGAGTCCTACAAAACAGCGTGGTAATTTGCTTTAATTATTTTAGGCATTCAAGATTAATAATAAAATTTTCTTATGAGTGTGTTGAATACTATGAGAAGGTTGAAACTTGATAATTGTTTTGAGATATGGAGATGGTGATATTAGAGTCGTGCTAGTTGAGTAGTTGTGAATTTGAGAAATACTTGTGTTAAAGTTTGTGATTCTCATAGCATGCACGTATGGCGAACTGTTATGTGATGAAGTCGGAGCATGATTTATTTATTGATTGTCTTCCTTATGAGTGGCGGTCGGGGACGAGCGATGGTATTTTCCTACCAATATATCCCCCTAGGAGCATGCGCGTAATACTTTGCTTTGATAACTTCTAATTTTTGAAATAAGTATATGAGTTCTTTATGACTAATGTTGAGTCCATGGATCATACGCACTCTCACCCTTCCACCATTGCTAGCCTCTCTAATACCGCACACCTTTCGCCGGTATCATACACCCACCATGTACCTTCCTCAAAACAGCCACCATACCTACCTATCATGGCATTTCCATAGCCATTCCGGGATATATTGCCATGCAACTTTCCACCGTTCCATTTACTATGACACGCTCCATCATTGTCATATTGCTTTACATGATCGTGTAGTTGACATTGTATTTGTGGCAAAGCCACCGTTCATAATTCTTTCATACATGTCACTCTTGATTCATTGCATATCCCAGTACACCGCCAGAGGCATTCACATAGAGTCGTATTTTGTTCTAAGTATTGAGTTGTAATTGTTGAGTTGTAAGTAAATAAAAGTGTGATGATCATCATTTTTTAGAGCATTGTCCCAAGTGAGGAAAGGATGATGGAGACTATGATTCCCCCACAAGTCGGGATGAGACTCCGGACGAAAAAAAGGCCATAAAAAAAGAAGAGAAAAGGCCCAAATAAAAAAAAGAAAAAGAGAGAAGGGGCAATGCTACTATCCTTTTACCACACTTGTGCTTCAAAGTAGCACCATGATCTTCATGATAGAGAGTCTCCTATGTTATCACTTTCATATACTAGTGGGAATTCTTCATTATAGAACTTGGCTTGTATATTCCAATGATGGGCTTCCTCAAAATGCTCTAGGTCTTCGTGAGCAAGCGAGTTGGATGCACACCCACTTAGTTCATTTTGTTGAGCTTTCATACACTTATAGCTCTAGTGCATCCGTTGCATGGCAATCCCTACTCACTCACATTGATATCTATTGATGGGCATCTCCATAGCCTATTGATACGCCTAGTTGATGTGAGACCATCTTCTCCTTCCTTTTGTCTTCTCCATAAACACCATTCTATTCCACCTATAGTGATATGTCCATGGCTCACGCTCATGTATTGCGTGAAGATTGAAAAAGTTTGAGAACACCAAAAGTATGAAACAATTGCTTGGCTTGTCATCAGGGTTGTGCATGATTTAAATACTTTGTGTGGTGAAGATGGAGCATAGCCAGACTATATGGTTTTGTAGGGATAACTTTCTTTGGCCATGTTATTTTGAGAAGACACAATTGCTTAGTTAGTATGCTTGAAGTATTATTATTTCTATGTCAGTATTAAACTTTTGTCTTGAATCTTTCGGATCTCAATATTCATACCACAATTAAGAGAATTACATTGAAATTGTGCCAAGTAGCATTCCACATAAAAAATTCTATTTTTATCATTTACCTACTCGAGGACGAGCAGAAATTAAGCTTGGGGATGCTTGATACGTCTCCAATGTATCTATAATTTTTGATTGTTCCATGCTATATTATATCATGTTTTAAACATTATAGGGCTTTATTATACACTTTTATATTATTTTTGGGACTAACCTATTAACCGGAGGCCCAGCCAAGAATTGTTGTCTTTTGCCTATTTTAGGGTTTCGCAAGAAAAGAATATCAAACGGAGTCCAAACGGAATGAAACCTTCGGGGACGTGATTTTCGGAACGAACATGATCTAGGAGACTTGGACCCTATGTCAAGCAACCAACAGGGAAGCCACGAGGTAGGGGGCGCGCCTACCCCCCCCCCCCCTAGGCGCGCCCTCCACCCTCGTGGGCCCCCTGTTGCTCCAACGATGTACTCCTTCCTCCTATATATACCTACGTACCCCCAAACTACCAGATACGGAGCCAAAACCCTAATTCCACCGCCGTAACTTTCTGTATCCACGAGATCCCATCTTGGGGCCTGTTCCGGAGCTCCGTCGGAGAGAGCATCGATCACGGAGGGCTTCTACGTCAACACCATAGCCCCTCCGATGAAGTGTGAGTAGTTTACTTCAGACCTACGGGTCCATAGTTATTAGCTAGATGAATTCTTCTCTCTTTTTGGATCTCAATACAATGTTCTCCCCCTCTCTCGTGGAGATCTATTCGATGTAATCTTCTTTTGCGGTGTGTTTGTTGAGACCAATGAATTGTGGGTTTACAATCAAGTTTATCTATGAAGAATATTTGAATCTTCTCTGAATTCTTTTATGTATGATTGGTTATCTTTGCAAGTCTCTTCGAATTATCAGTTTGGTTTGGCCTACTAGATTGATCTTTCTTGCAATGGGAGAAGTGCTTCACTTTGGGTTCAATCTTGCGGCGTCCTTTCCCGGTGACAGTAGGGACAGCAAGGCACGTATTGTATTGTTTCCATCAAGGATAACAAGATGGGGTTTTCATCATATTGCATGAGTTTATCCCTCTACATCATGTCATCTTGCTTAAAGCGTTACTCTGTCCTCTTGAACTTAATACTCTAGATTCATGCTGGATAGCGGTCGATGTGTGGAGTAATAGTAGTAGATGCAGGCAGGAGTCAGTCTACTTGTCTCGGACGTGATGCCTATATACATGATCATACCTAGATATTCTCATAACTATGCTCAATTCTGTCAATTGCTCGACAGTAATTTGTTTACCCATCGTGAATACTTATGCTTTCGAGAGAAGCCACTAGTGAAACCTATGGCCCCCGGGTCTATTCTCCATTATATCAATCTTCCAATACTTAGTTATTTTTATTGCTTTCTATTTTACTTTGCATCTTTATCATAAAAATACCAAAAATATTATGTTATCATATCTATCAGATCTCACTCTCGTAAGTGACCGTGTAGGGATTGACAACCCCTTATTGCGTTGGTTGCGAGGATTTATTTGTTTGTGTAGGTGCGAGGGACTCGCGCGTGGCCTCCTACTGGATTGATACCTTGGTTCTAAAAAACTGAGGGAAATACTTACGCTGCTTTACTGCATCACCCTTTCCTCTTCAAGGGAAAACCGACGCAGTGCTCAAGAGGTAGCAAGGTGTTTTTGGAGATGGTGGTGGTGCTGATGGTTCCCCCGGTGGCGCTCCAATGCCACCGAAAGAGAAGGAAGAGAGCTGCCCTCCTTCTCCTTCTTCCTTAGCCTCCCCCTAAGAGAGAGAAGGGTTTAGCTTCTGGTTTTTGGTGGCCAGAGTTCTGGAGGATGAGAGCCGCCCCTCAGATGGGGTCTTACTTTCTAGGGGAGTTGTAGCTGCACGCTAAACTCTGAGTCCCATCACCGCTTTGTAATTTCCAGGATATCCATAAATCTGAATTTTTTAATGGTGGTTCCACAACTTCGAGGGAAAGCTTGCTTCCAAAGGAGGGCTCTAGAAGGTTCCTAGAATGCCTTGGCGCCCTGGCATTTTGGGCGCCTACATGGGGCTCCTATGCACCCTAGGCTTTTCCAGATGTGGTGCCTAGAGCCCCTCAGTGTCTTCTGGGGCAAAATTCCACAATCCAAGTTTTCTATATTTTTTCCTGGGGTTAAAATAATTAGTTTCCTTGAAATATAAAAACACCATAAAACATGAACTTGCATTCGCACTGGACACTTAATTAATAGTTTAGTATAATAAAAATCATAAAAATTATGCCTAAGGTATGTAACAATGGTAATACAATGGCATGCGACATATAAAAATTATAGATACATTTGGGATGTAGCACGACTCAACCTCGTTGTCCGGCGCCCATGGCCGCGCAGAATCAACACCGAATAGTGAGGAGCGGCTCCCCCCATCTCTCTCCATCGCATCCTACCTCTTCCCCCACAAATATCATGAGGATCCATACTCCTCCCATATCGGCGCCCCTCCCTCTTCCTCCACAAAAAAAGCATGTGTCCCCATTATCTCTTCGATTCAAGCGAGTTGGACACCTGTAGATTAGCTAACGCGACCAGCATGTTGCACCATCAACACAAAGGGGAGCATTCCACAAGTAAGCTCAACAGTGTGTCACTCTCAGCCATGTATATCACGGCGCACTCACTGCCTCCATTACTGAAGAATCACATCGTCTTCCTCGACTCCGGTGGACGCTGCCACAGCCTCTCGTCATTGGCGTCCCCCACATGTGCTCCTAGCGATCGCGTTGTGCTGCTGGTCGCGCACATTGGGCTCGGCCCATGGAGGTAGAGTATGTCACAGTCAGATGACATGATCTCGTCGCTAGAGAGGAAGACGTGGAGGAGGCTCGAGGTGCTAGTCGGGACGATGAAGCGGGCCTCGCACGATTCCTCGTGGAGGTGGTGAACCCTGGTGTAGTACCGGATCGTCCTTGGGGAGGTGTTGAGGAGGCATGATCTCGATGCGAACTCATGTATGCGTCATGCCCGAGGAATCCAAAGAAAGGTTGTGTGCCACATGAGGCAGAAAGCATGGTTGTGCAGCGGCGGCATTGGATCATCTGGTTGGGATAGTGGGCTCAGACGTCACTGGCCACGATCCCATCGAGAGGTACATGGGCGGCAGCATCATCCAGTTGTGTCATAATATGGAGATTCTCTGACCGGGCCTCAGGTGACATCATAGTCCTATGCCTCTAGCTAATTGTCGCGGCAGGAGGGACCTTGTGCGAGTATGGTCTTCATTTGTGTGGCATCTCACGTCAAAACCGTGCTACACATATAGCTGTTGGGATCGAGGAAAGTGGTGGCAATAACACATGATGACTTCTACTTGGTGGTACTTCTCAAGTAACTTTCTTGAGCCCTGGGCTGACCCGAGGTATAACCCTAATTGGCTATATCTTGCAACGATGGTGTTTTTGTGTCGTCACCTTGTTAAAAGGAAATACTTTAACTTGATCTTCAGGATCAAATCCTTTAACCAGGCTTGAGCGTAGTCCCCTTTCTGAAGCCATTGTTGTTGGAGAAGCTTTCTCGTCGTACTTGTGATGTCAATAGATAGTTGGTGCGGATATGGTCCTTGATGTAGGTAGTTGTTGATCATAGTTTTTATCACTTTGGAGTTTGATTTTATTTTTAATTCGCCAAGGCATAGCTGGTCCTGCATGACTTTGTGATTTGCCGATGGGATTCTTTGTGTGTGCGTTGCTGTTGGTTATGTGCATCCTAGTTATGCATAGGTCGGGTGTGTCCTCGTTGCGTTTGTATCCTCTTGATGCTTTCATTTTGAGTTAATAAAATCCAGTCTTTGTTCATAAAAAAGGTTGCTTGCAATGGTGACGAGAAAGTGCAGATCAACCCTCCTTTGCCTCTGTCGTCGTACATTGTGGCCTACCTAGGGAAACGAGATACCACAAAGGAGAAGAACCACCTGCATGGTGGTCGACCTACACCGGTGCCTTGCATGATTCAACCTCCACCCCGCGCTCGTGATTACTGCGCGGGGAGTTGTGACCGCTGCTGTGGGGTTCCTAGAGTGTGCGTCAGAGTAAATAGTCTTGTAGGTGAGTTGTGCCACACAGCGGTGGGCATGTTTTGACGCATGTGGGTGTGGTAGCTGCCTGAGGACGTCGTGGCGCAGTCGCTACCACGGCTGGGTTAGGTCTCGTCGGGCGATGATATGCTGAGGCTGATGAACTGTCAGGGTACCATCAGGTACCAAGCGAGGGGCGAAGATGTCATGCTTCATCCATTGGCGAGGAGGTACAAGCTCCACGGCGGGCTGGACATCTTGCGGATGTCATATGAGCAAAGTGTCCAAGAAAATGACACACGAGAGGGGGAGGGGGTATGAGAGAGGAATGTTGATGTTGACATGTGGGCTCCATGTCCAACTTAACGGTCGAACAAGCTGAGTTGACATTTCATGTCACGACAGTGCCTAGATGTGGTCGCAACGTCAGAAATGTTTTTAAATTTAGCCAAGTGTGCTACTGGTGGTTTTTGCGATTTTTAGCATAATGTTTTTTTGATCAAAAGGGGTTTCCCCCCGCCCCATTTTATTAAAAACGGAACAACGCATGTCATCCAAACTGTTACAAGGAATCGGGTCTACCCGAAGTAGCAGACCAGAGAAAATGAAAAGTAAAGCTACGGCCTAAATGCTCGCACACCAACCTATATCAAAACTACCGAAGGGAAAAAGCGTCTACTACCATACAAGGCAAGAAACATAGTCATCACCCGAGCCACGCTAGAACAATCACAGAGAAAGATCGACAGATCTTGTGTGCATTCACCCCGAATGAGCCTTCAGTGCTCCGCCCCGGGTCTTCTTCGCGCACGCTCTCAGTCCCCAGCCCAGGAAATCCTAAGCAACTCGCCTCTTTACCGATCCAGAAGTTGAAGGCATCTTATCAGTAGCACCGATTGATCGCCCCCGTAGAGGATCTTCCATTGATGTAACGATGTGCTGATCCTTGCCAAGATCGCACAGGTGCTTGTCCATGGTATGCCCTGAAAACATATGTCGTTACGCATAGTCCAAATGCCCCAAATGGTAGCAACACAAGCAATATTGACAACAGTTTTCTTATTATTCATACTCCAAAAGGAGGATAACTCAGTCATATATTAGGGATATTAAACTCAAAAGAGTCAGCCACATCACTCCAAATCTGTCTAGCAACTACACATTCAAAGAACATGTGGAAAACTGATTCTTCCTCATCACAATATAAACATTTTAGGTTCTCTACCACCCTCCTTTTATTTAAGTTATCTCTGGTAAGAATTTTGTTCTTAAAAGCTAGCCACAAAAAGACTAGGTATCTGTGAGGCACAACAATCTTCCAAAAAAATCCCAGATAGGGGTAGAAACCCCACCCCAGTTAATCATGGTGTAAAAAGACTTGACCGAGTAGACCCCTCATGATTCTAACAACCAAACAGGTTGGTCCTCCTCATTAGTCGGGTTTTTGGTAGAAATGACCCGGATCAGGTCATGCCAACTCTCCATAAACTCAGCCCCCACACATCTATTGAAGGTAAGTTTTAAATTGAAACCATCCCACACCTATGAAACTACGCAATGTTGTTGTTGACAAATTTCATAAACTTCCCAGAATTGAGTTTTCAGGGAAGAATCCCCCACCCAGGTGTCATTCCAGAAGCTAACCTTATTGCCATTGCCCAAGTTCCATCTAAAAAAAGGTCTTATACCTTCAAAATCCCAAGTAACTCCTTTCCAAAAAGGAGATCCCACCCCCTGTTTGGACCACAACAAATTGGGGTTGTTGGTTCTATACTTATGCTCTATCAGTCTTACCCAGTTCTTATCACTGTACATGAAGTATCTTTTAGCCCAAGAGGCTAGCAAAGCCATGATAAATTCTCTTAAATTGGGTACCCCCAAACCACCAAAATCCTTTTTCCGTGAAATTAGACCATAGTTAGCAAGATGGTATTTATGCTCATCCCCCAGGTTCCCCCAGAAGAAATGTGACATCTGAGAAGTGATGGCTTTAATTTCCCATTTAGGAAATTATCAGATACATAGGTATACTAGCAATGCAGGCTTTCAGAAGAACTAATTTTGCCTCATAGCTAAGTAATCTCCCTTTCCAACCACAAATTCCCTTAATAATTTTGTCTATGATATACTGAATGTCTTCCCTCCTCAGCTTGAGGTAGTGTAGTGGAACCCCCAAATATTTAAGGGGGAAATCCCCCAATTTACAGCAAAAAAAATTGGGATAACAACTTAGCATCATCTTCATTCATATTTATTGGAACTACCTCACACTTGTCATAGTTAATCTTCAAACCAGAAAGGTTTTCAAAGCATGCTAGTAGCCATTTTAAATTCTTAACATATTCAGGTTTAGGATTTAGGAAAAGGATTGTGTCATCAGCATACTGTGGACATATCAGCCCCTGTGGGATGATATGAGGAACAATCCCAGAGATGATGTTATTGTTAACAACTTTCACCAGCATACGAGAGAACACACCAGCTACCAAATTGAAAAGCATTGGGGAGCTCGGGTCTCCTTGTTTGAGCCCTTTACCCCCTACAAAGTAAGGGCCTAGAACATCATTAATCTTGACACAGAAAGAGCTTTGTTGCAAAATGGTGAGGTTCCACCGAATCCACTTAGCTCCAAAACCCCTAGAAGTTAACATCTCTACTAGGAAATCCCAGTTCACATGATCGTAGGCTTTCTCATAATCTAACTTGAGCACAATCCCAGGCTCTCTCGATTTATGAACTTCATGTATAGCCTCATGGGCAGTAACCACACTCTCTAAAATAAACCTACCTCTCACAAAAGCAGATTGACATGGTGATAGAAGCCTATGACCCACAGGGGAAACCCTATTTGTCATAGCCTTACTAAAGATTTTTACAGAGCAGTTGCTCAAACAAATGGGCCTGAACTTCTTCATATTTTTTGCATCTGGCTCTTTAGGAATAAGAGTGACAATAGAGTAATTTAATCTCCGGATATCCAAAGACCCATTTTCAAAATCCCTCACCAAAGCCATGAAATCTCCTTTGATAACCTCCCAAAAGTGTTGATAGAAAAAAAATGAGAGGCCATCAGGGCCAGGGGCCCCATTAGCATAGGATCTCATAACAGCTTCTTTAATTTCCTCTTCCGAAAGAGGCCTCTCAAGAGGGCATTTTCTGCTTCTGTCACAAGCTCTTCCTTAGACCAAAACTGGTCATCTAGATGAATATTGGGTCTGGGTTCATATCCAAAGAGGTTTTTATAAAAGTTAGTAGCAACTTATAGCATGTCTTTAGTGGTGTATACATGTCCATCTGGACCCTCCAAGATAGACAGTTGGTTTTTCCTCCTTCGTTGGTTGGCAACAGCATGAAAATATGTTGTGTTCTATCCCCCTCTTTGATTTTCCTATCTCCAGATCTCTGCCACATGGCAGTTTCTTCTTTTTTCCAAATCTCACCAAGCTCCTCCCTAATTTGTTTCATCCTGAGGATATCCCCAACATTAGTTCTGTTTTGCTTAGAAAAGACATCCAGGATATCGAATTCCTAAAGTAAATCCTTCTTTTTTTTCTTCATGGCAGCTTCAAGGTTTATACTCCATCCCTTAACAAGTTTCCTAAATAATTTGGTTTTAAATTTCTAGGTCCCAATAGCATTTGTAAATGGTGAAGGTGTGGCCCAGATTTTTTTCTACTAAGGCTTGAAAATCCGATTGCTCTAGCCACCACTTCTCAAATTTGAATGGTCTGGTTGGATTACACATACCCACCCCAGAGTCAAGTAAAATTGGGGTATGATCACTTCCCACTCTAGGCAGTGCACACAATGTGGTGAGAGGGAAGTGACTGTACCAACTAGTGGCAGAGAAAACTCTATCAATAGTGGCAAAGATGGGGTTGTCCTGATTGTTACTCCAGGTAAAAACCCTGTTTGATAGCTTATATTCCATTAAGCCCCATTTGTTTATCCAATCATTGAACAAGAATGCCCATGAGGTATTAATATTGCCAGAGGTTTTCTCCTTAGCCTCCCTAATCAGGTTGAAGTTCCCCCAAACAGAACACATGATAGCATAAGCCTTCCATACTTTCATGCAATTCAGCAATAAAGTCAAGTTTGTCTACAGCATAAGCTGTCCCATATACCACAATCAAATGCCAGCAGAAGCCATCAGTCTTATTTTTTAATGATATAATAATGCAATAATTCTTTATACTAACATCAAGAACCTCAAAAAGGTTGGATTTGGTACCCACAAGGATACCCCCAGCAGAGCCTACTTCAGGTAGTATGTGCCACTCATAAGAAGTAGAACCAGCTAGGATATTGAGGAAAGAGTCAGACAAAGTTTCTCTCTTAATTTCTTGAAAACCTAAAAAATCAGGCTTATACTTGTTCACTAAATCAGACAGGCACTGCAATTTCCCTTTTTGGCCTAGACCTCTAATATTCCAAAAGATACCAATCATGGGATTTTAAAGGGATGTGTCAGACTAAAAATTCCACCTCTCACAGCATTCCCAGAGCCACCTACAACACCAACAGTGCCCCCTGGTGTGTTGGTGCAAGGAATGTCATTTTTTGGAGTATAAACTCCAATATCTACATTAATTTCAGTATCTAGATTGTCAGGCAGAGATATCTCAGGGTTTTGAGAAGCAAATAAAAGGCATTTTCCAGTCTCATATCTAATGATATCATTAATAATTTGGTTTTTCTCTTTTCCATTATCACCAATCTTGATGTTAACTACAGAAGCATAAGCCTCTAAAATAGATGCAGACTCGGTCGTAAAAGACTTACTTTTAAAGGTAGAGGGGATTTCCAGATTTTGCTTCATTTTGTACGCAGCAGCTTTCTCCATGATGTTCTGTCTGCTGTGCACCCTGGAACTTAGTCTTGGAGCAATAACTGGGCCCCACTTGTTCTTGGTTGTTGGCTTTTCATTGGGCAGAACCATTTTCTCCATTAGTCCCATCATCTTCAGACCACTGACTATCGGGGCTTCAAATGTATCCATTTCCTCCTCTAATTCAGTAGCTTCACTAGCAGTATCAGATGCAGAATCTTCCAGCTCTTCCAGCAGGTCTGAGCAGTAGGCTTTTTGAGTGGACACTGGGGAAATGACAGCAGCAACCCCATTCGATGATGTAGCGAGTGCATTGACATCACAAGTTTTGTTGCTGGGAGTGCTAAGGATCCTGATCGCCTCAGAGAAGGGTATAGAAGAGCACATGCTCTGTGTCTTGGTTTTTCCTTTAGTCTTCTTGTCAGCTCTCACAGGAGAGATGCATGCCTCTAACAGAGCATCGGGATGGAAGGCAACACCATCATCATTTGCTTTTTTTCCCAGCTAGGGTTTTCGAGTTGGAAGCCTTGTTGGCCAGGTCCAGATCGTCAATGGGTTCCTCTGCATGATCTAGGATGTCCTTGACCAGCTCCTCATCTTCAATTGCTTTGTTATCATCGTCCACAGATATGTCAGTAGGCCCATTGTCATCATTAGGATCATCAGCCCCTATCTGATCAAAACCTTCCACTGTAAAGGACAAATATAAAGTTTTTTCCTCATCTCCATGACCCGTTCAAAGGGGATCTTAGCTGGGTCCCAGCAAGCAATCTTGACTCTTACTTTCTCATAAAAACTCTTCATTAGGCCATTCCAATCCACATCCACAAGGATTCCAAAGCAAGATGCAATCTATGATAGGACCTTCCATGTGCACCATTTAGATGAAAGCCCCTCAATAATAACCCAGGCTTTAGTAAGCTCGCTGAATGGGTCAATTGCACCGGTCCTTTTCTCAACTGGCACAGATAGTCCATCAATAGGCAAGTCGAAGGCAGGAAACTCAATCAACTCTTCCACATCTTTCCAGGGTGGGAATCTGACCAGGAACTTTTGTTCTATCAATGGCCTGATCTGGCATGTCCATTGTTTGTTTTTGCAGAATATACCAGACAGATTCTTAACCAGGTCAGACTTGTTGATTTCTCCTTTCATGACCCACACTTCTCCACAGTTTCTAAAATTAAGCCAATTTTCTTCACGACCCACAAGAGCGTCAATGTGATAGAATCCCAGTCCCAAAGCAGAACTACCAAAGAACGTGGCAACTGGATGAGGTTGCGCCCAAGCCGCGCAATTGTTGACATTGTGCCCCTCCAATCCACAGATGAAGCAGTTTTCCTTCTGAATGCAATTACCAACGTAGTGACCAGGGCCTCGACAGGTAAAGCAGACCATATCCTTGCACCGGTGGGGTAGGCGGGACCGGCAGCGGGGGCGCTGCCATGACTGCTTGAGCAAGGGGGCAGCACCTTTGCCGGGCGCGGTAGCAGTTCATGCCCCCCCCCCCGGCGGCTTGACGACAATCCGGGTTCTTCTGCAGAGCCGGTGCCCGCTGTTTCAGCCCCCCAGTCGGTGCACTCTTGTCCGCCATGACAGCCTGAGCAAAGGACTTGGATCCGTCCCCAATTCCCTCCCTGATGATCTTGAGTTGTGTAGGAGGAGGATCAAACGGGTGGAGATGCTTGTCTGGGAATAAATCAAACGGAGAAAAACACCCGGAGTGAGCCAGATCTTTCCGGAGCCATCCTAGAGTGGTGGTGGTTTTGCTTGGTGGAAGAGGACGGGGCTGGCGACAGTGGGGGGATGGAATGGACCAGAGCTGTCCAAAAACCCTAGAAATAGTCTCATCCGCGCCATCGTGAGCAGGAGGCGTATTCGCCAAAGGCGTTTTCACCCTCTCGCACCTGATTGGTGGGAGCGACGTGGCAACGGGGCCCACGCCAATCCGCCTGGGTGACCCCACTCGCATCACAGGAGAAAAACCCCCCAACTCCGGCGATTTGGACCTCGCCGCCGACGGCGAATCCCGATTCTCCGAGCACAAGCTCTGCCTAATTTCCACTGGTTTCAACACCATCGGCGACTACGAGATCATAAGACAAATCTGATTCCTTGGGATACAAATCCCCTCAAGAAACCTCGAACGAGCGCCCGGTGGAACCTCACCGCGGTCTCCAAACCACGGTGGCTCAAGCATGTCGCGGCGAGGCAGTGGGTATGTCGCCTCACCCGCAACACTCCTCATGCGCTCGGTGGAATCACGCCAAGGATGCATTCCCAGTTGAGTACCCGCCGTGGCTCTTCCGATTTTGCTTCCGCCCTCGCCCAAACCACGAATTCGGCCGGCGGGGAGGACGGTAACGGGGGCATCCTTGCCCTCTCCTCCAGCGTGGCCTCCTCGTAGATTCGCCGCGCCAGCTTCCTCTGCTCCACATCCGCCCTCCTTCGGTGAATCTCAGCGACCTTCGTGGCCGCAGATCTCGCCTCCGGCTCGGTTGCCGCCGCAACCGCCCGGTCCGCCGCCTTCCACTCATGCACGCACCGAATCCACTCGAAGGTGGCGTCCCGGGTCCTGGTCGCGCGCTCCGTCCACCCCCTGGCCCTGGTCGCCATGAGCACCGCCTGTGGGACTGGAGAGATCAGCCGCAGGATCTCTGGGAATCTCTCGCGTATGGCGGGCACAAGCTGCTGGGGTGGGGGAGGCATGGGTGCAGCCAGCGCTAGCACCCCTCGCTGGCGTGGAGGCATGCCGCGGGCCTAGATCTGTGGCAGTGGCGGCTATGGCGAGGAGGAGGTGCAGCGTCGCGAGAGCGAGAGGCATGCGAGAGCGAGAGCGAGAGCTCCTTTTTTTTAGCATAATGTGGATGGTATTGGTGATGAAATGGAAATGTGATGGTTTTCCAAAACCCTATCTTCAGTTATGGTGGTTTTACACTATACTTGTAGGTGGAACCCAGACCTAGGTGCCGCCTGGGATGAGGAAGGTGCACCTTTTGCCAAAAAAATTTACATCAGTTTGTTATTTGCATGGATACGAGGTTGGCATGTCTGTCTTTTCTGGAGCAGGGCTGTGCGTCCCAGTTTGTCCTGCTATGATATTCGCACTATTTTAATTTGTCTAGTCGCATGCTGGTTAAACATTTCGGGCTACATGAGAGGAGGAGGGGGACATTCTTGGGAAGATTGAGATATTTTTCACAATCAGACATCAGGACATGCATTACTTTTTTCAGTTTGTGCCCCCAAGTCCCTGCGCACATGGTTTGCGCTCCTCGATCGGGCTTGCAACTTTCTTTAGACACACGGTTACCGATCGAAGTTCACTTCTCCGATCCTCTAAGGTCAACGGTGCTCAGGGAATTGACCGAGACTGCTTGCTCGTGTAAGTTTTCTCGAGAGATTTGAAGCGGGACTATTTTATTCCTGCTGCACGGACGCAGCGGGACTGACGGAACGCGTGGTCGGAAGCGCTACAGCATGGAACATGCTGTTCGGCGTGCGATGCACTGCTGTCTTGCTTGAAGCAAGTTTCTGTCCTGGATTGTCAGGATCAATGACCCAAGATCTTTTGCAGAGGTTTGCGTTGCATACAGACAGGGGTATTACTGCTGCTCAAACATATCCAACTTGCTGAAGAATTTACATCTCAAGTATCATGACAGACATGGATTAAGATAAGTCAAGGGACAGGCATCCATAGTCCTTCGCTGTCCAGTTATTAATTTTAACTCACTCCATTTCAAATAATAAGTCATGCATGTGAAACTTGTTGGTGTTTTTTCTTTCTTTGCTTTTTTTTTTCCAAAATGGAGTGTTTTACCTTTTTCTTCGTTTGCCTGATGTTTGAGATATTTTTCCTGTCCTATATCTATAAGTAGCAGTACTTCTCCATTCCCAATGTATTATACGCCCTTTTCGTTTTGTTTTAGGAGATTCTTAGGCACACGCATTACAATTGAGAATGGAGCGAGTTGTCAGTGATCATGATGTTACTATACACATATGCTAATTTATAATGGATCAAAAATTCATTTCTGATAGGCGATTTTTTTGTACAATTTTTATCTTCGTCCCTATCGCCACCTCACTGTTAACTGCCTTCTTCTCGTTGCTCCTCCCTACTGTTTTTCCCCCGGCCGTGAAGATGGAGTACTCGGAGCACGATGAGGTGACAAAATAGTCAAATTAGGGCTAGGTTTGGAAGGTTCACCAATGCTCTCTCAATCCTAGCTAGAGAGATTGCTAGGGGCGGTGACGGCCAACAGTGGTGGCAGTTCAAGTAGGGTGGCGCGGGTTGGCAGTGCTATTGACAGCAGCGGGCGCATGTTGAGTACAGACTAGAGAGTGTGAGCGGGTGACATGGCAGGGGAAGACGCGGTGAGCTGTTGTTAGGAGGTAACGGCGAAGTTGACTGCCAGAGATAGGGAATAATGGTGGCAGGGTGCACAGAAAAACTATATTAGCCAGAACTCTCAACACAACAAAGCATATGTATACTGTGTGATCTGTTACACTCTTTCAACAAGAAAATATTCTAGCTAGCTTGCTAGTGTACTCACTCCGGCAGTAGCCGAGTAGGCTGAAGCTAGAAAGATCGGTTGCAGACACAGAAATAGGGCTCGATCGAACACTACGTACTCATATACATAGAGAGCAAACATCCCAAACTCATGCATCAGTTGTGAGTGGGGGGATGGGTCTCAGGCCCAGCATAATCTAGATGAAACGCTGTGCCCACCACTTGCAAATTCCTATGAGAAAGCCGCCGTGAAACCCTACCGATAACCGCCATCCGAGCTGCGCCTGATGGTACCGCCACTCCCTCCTTCACCTTGGCGTCGAAATGATCAACGCAAGCATCCTTAGCGTCCGCAGTTGATAGATCGTTCGGCTGGTTTATCGGAGAACCATCAGCCTTCAAGTTTAAGGACTGTGAGTTAGTACAACTCAAGTAGAACAACCAATGAGATCGATAAAGACACTCTTTTAGATACAAGGAAATTAAGTTGCTTCAATGCATGGCTAGGTAAAGCTACCAACGTACCTTGCGCGGCGCAGGAGGTGACTCGCTTGAACTGCCCGTGGCGCCATGGACAAGAAGGCGTCGAGCCTCGCATGAGCCAAGGAAGAGAGCAATGAAGAAGAGGGTGACAAGAACACTGGAAGTTGCAGCGAGCCTCATGGGGGCCAGAGGAGAGCTTAACCCCGGCATTGCAATATGCACCAGTAGGTGTGACGACGAGAAGAAATAGAAGAGAAGAGGCCGGAGATCTAGCTAGAGGGTCGTGTAGTACAATGGGGGAAGGAACAATGCATGGGGGTGCAGCGCCCGGTTACTATAAAGTTGTTGGTGAGGATGTTGTCTCCCAAAAGTTCTACGACACAGCTAACGATGATGTGCTACTCGTCTTCTTTCTTTTGTACTGTCATCAATGGTGAGAACATGCACCGTAGTTCGTGTTCCAACAATCAACAGGCTGTGATTACGCATTACTAATGCTGGGATTAGCGCCCTAAAGACCACCTTGGTCGAGCAAAAGTTCCTTCACACCTGGCTGTTAATGAGAGCTAGAAAGTTTTCTCACTTTTCGAAATGAGTATACTTGAGTAGGAGCACTAGTTGTGAGCGTGTTCAATTGGAAACTGAACTGATGAACCCGTACAACTACTACCTAGTATAATCTCGACTTGATAGGGGATTTATCTGAACACCCATGCATATGCACCCTCCATCCGGCTTTTAGTTTTGTTGAGATCAGTGCTAGCTTACTATCTTCGCTTCATAGAATAAGCTCTGTTAAGTATTTATGGTGCACAAAAAACAAATCAACATATTGTAGTACAAATGTGTTTTTTTTCTTTTTAAAAAGAGAGTTGTCTCTCCAATTTCATTAACGCAACTAGTGTCTTTGCAAGCTATAAAAGCAATACATAAAGAGAACGAAGAAAAGGCAGTGATGCAAATATGTTGCTGATATGCAATTTCAAGTTTATTGTATGTTGTGTTGTTTAGACGAAACAAAAGAGAATTTTCTATATATGAACAAAGAAAAGGCAGTAATGCAAACTTGCTCCCCGCAAAAAAAAAGTAATGCAAATTTGCTTAAGTAGATATTAACACAATCTTCAAAGTTACTCTTGGACTATCAGTCAAGTTGTGTGAAGTATCTTGTTTCGAATAGAAGTAACTAGAGGCTAACGAGCACTTCGCTGCGTAGTTCTTCACTTGTGGGATTAAACTTTTTTTCCTCTAATAGGTTATTACGGTCGTTTTTTCTTTGGTTTTATTTTACGTTGGCTTGGCTTTTAATTATGTCCTGGCGGTGCTTTTTCATTTGTATATTCGTGTTGGCCTAATATTGGAGAAGATATTTGTTCTGAGAAGAGAACAGAGTTGTTACATGCATGGCTGTGGAGCCCTTACACGCTTTGACGTCGGTGTTAGCCGGTGGTTGTGTGAGGCCCTTGGGAGTTCTTATTCCAGGTTGAAACCATCAAATTGTTGTTGTAACACTAACATGAACCAGCAGATGAATCTCTCACTTGCTCAGCTTGGCTCCCTGCTCCGATCATTTAGCTTTTTTTTCAATCGCTCCACTTCTAGCCTAGAAAAGAAACAGATGTCATATTTTATTTGAAGAAGTTCATTTAATCAAAGAAATTCATGTATTCTAAAAAAAATCTTAGATTACAAAATGTTGCGGATTAAAAAAACAAAAAGGTTCAGAAAAAAATCACAAAATTTAAAAAATCTTGAATTTGAAACAATGCTCACAAATTCAAAAAAGATCACAAATTAAAAAAATTCGCATGCTTAAAAATATTTGTGAACTTTAAATATTCATGAATTTTAAAATGGTTCATGGATTCTAAAAAATGTCCATAGTTTTTAAAAATGTTTACAACTATTAATGAATATTCATGATTTAACATGTGAATAATGAAATAAAAAACTAAAAAGAGAAAAAAAAAGACAAACATGAAAGGAATAAGGGCATCACCAATGCCGACCTATAAATTTATCCGGTATATGTCCGGTTTTTATGTCCAAACGTGATCTACGGACATGATACGGGAAAGAGCAATCCAACATTAATTGCAAAATATTCAATTGTGAGGAGAAAAAGTAGGTGGAGACCATGCATGTGGTGGAATATCTGTGGCTTGTGAGAAGAGAAAAGAGGAGGGCCATGCATGTGCGGATGGGAGGAGAGAGAGAAGAGAGCGACCATGCATGTGATTGGTCAATTGCATGTCCGGACTCCGGCAAAGCTCCCCCATATTTGTCTCCAAAATACCAAAATTTGGACGTCTGGACAGCTTTATGGATTGATATAAATCCCGTTGGATTACAAAAGTAAACAAATGTGTTCGACCGAACATGTACCGGTGTTTTACAGGTCTCTCTTAGAGATGCCCTAGAGCATAACAAAATCAAACAAAAGTTATGGAAACATAGAAAATAAATGAAACCAAAAGACGGGTAATACCTTCATGCAACCTGAAAAAAAAAGGTCGGCCCTGCGACACACACCGGGTTCAGAACGTCGCCCATAACTTCCCACGCACCAGCAGGCTTTAGAGCTTAGTATCTTAATGGATTAACCAGACAACTCTATTTTAATTTTTTGCTGGGGGATTAACCGGACTATTGGGCAAGTTTTCTTGATTGCACCACATGAAAACAATATGATTCTTTTTCGAGAGGGTTTGTGTTGACATAAAATTATCTGTAAAATATAATATAACTGAATATTTAAAAAACATATCATTGCTAATCAAACAACCAAGAAAACTAATGAGTATTAGTTCTCCAAAAATCCTATAAAATTAGCTCCGCCCTATTAATACAGCACCAACTCGCCGCAGGATGGGTCCTATTCGCCGCCCGCAAGTAGCAAATAGAGAGAGCACCGCTCCCAAGCGAGCCAGATGGGCCGTCCAATTTTGTTGCGCACACTGTTGTTCGTTCGCTGCAGTTTTTTTTTCTTTTCTATTCTATTTGCTTTTTTTTTCTGATTTTTTATTTGCTATTTATTTTTATTTTTTTATACATAGTGAATAATTTTGTAACACACAGTGAGAAATTCTTGGATATACGATGAACATGTTTTGAATGCACACAAAACATGTTTATAATATATGATGAACATTTTTAGAATCCACACTAAACATTTTGTAATATATTTTGAGCTTTTTTTTAATACACACTAACAATTATTTAATATATACTGAACTTTTCTTAATATACGGTGCACATATTTTTCAGTATATATTGAACTTGTTTCAAAAAATGCACTGGACAATTTGTAAAAATATATATTTATTTCTAATTGGATTGTAAATATTTAGCTCTGTCTTTTTGGAGAATAACCAACTGAAAATCATAGAGGCAAAAACAGAAAATCTCTCGGGCCAGAGTGGCCTGGCTCATTTCCCTTGCTTTCAGCCGTTGCCTCACCTACCGGGCGCAGGTTGCTCAAAAAGAAACTCACCACATAGGCTGAGCCGAGTTTTGCGGTGAATCCTATTTGACGCTGCAGGCGCCGGTTAGTACTCTTTCTGCCCATTTCTATTCTTTTTTCTGAAAAAAGAACGTGCTAAAAATCATAGAGGCAAAAACATAAAATCTCTCGGGCCAGAGTGAGACGGCCTATTTCCCTTGCTTTCAAGTGATGCCTCACCTACCCGACGCGGGTTGCTAAAAAAAACTGACCCGATGCAGAGGCTGAGCGGAGTTTTGCGGCGAATCCTATTTGACGGTGCAGGCATGGGCACAGAGGTTCGAACCCGTGACCCATTCGCTGCGACTGATACGTTATGACCATCAAGCCATCACCCCGCTCGTCCAAAAATACTCTGCTTCTTACTTTTATTTAGTTCTTCAGTTCGGTTGGTGTTTTGATCCATTTCTATTCTTTTTTAATGTGCTTTTTTTTTAAATTTCCCGAACCTTTTCTCTAATTGTTGATAATGCATTAGATGATTTTTAGAAAAATAGATGGTTTTTTCCAAAATTTAGTAAACTTTTGTCAAATTGGATGAACATTTTTTAAATTTGATGAAATTTTTTGATGAACTTCTTTTCATAATTAGTGATTTTTTTTTCTAAAATTGATGAACTTTATTTAAATTTGTGGACTTGTTTTCGTGAACTTTTCCCAAATTCTGGAAGTTCTTTTTCAAAATTCTTGAACAAAACGAGCGAGTCAGGAAATTAATCGTGACGAGGGATCTGACTTCGACCTAGCGATCTGGTTGATTTTCCGTTTAATGGGCCGGCCAGCTTGCAGTGCCCATGAGTGCCAGCGGGCGAACTGGCGCCTGCAGCGACTATTAGGGGTACAATTGTACTATCTTAGAAGTGACACGTAGGATAAATGATGAGGTGAAGGAGAGAGAACTTGTAAGAAAAGGTTTGTCTTTTCTTAAATAAGAGAAGACAAGAGATGATCTCTTAGCACAATATGTCTCATCGCGTTTTTAGGAATAGCTAGTTATTGAAAATAAAGCTAAGAAATGATATTTTCGTTTTTTCTGTTTCTTCTCTATCTTTTCCTTTGTTTCCTTTTTCGTTTTTTCTGTTTCTTTTTGGTTTTTTATTTTCTACGTCTTTTCCTTTTTCGTTTTCGTTTTTGTTTTCCTTTTTTGTTTATCTTTTTCCCTTCTTTCTTTTTATTTCCTATTTCAAGTTTATTTTTCCTTTTCAACAAATTTTTGGAAATTCTAAAAATGTTTGCATTTTAATTTTTTTGTTCACAAATTCAACAATTTTGGGGAATTTGGAAAACAGATTCTATTTTTAAAATTTTGTTCAGAAATTTTAAAAGTGCTCATGTTTTGAAAATTTCTTCGCAAATTCAAAGAATGTTCAAGAACTTCTGAAAATGCTCCCAATTTCTGATTTTGTTCGTGAATTTGAAACTGTTCATGTTATGCAAATTTGTTCGTAAATTCACTAAATGTTCGTGAACTTCAGAAAATGTTCACAATTTCTAATTTTGCCCATGAATTAGAAACTATTTATGTGTTGGGAAATTTGTCTGAAATTCAAAAAAGGTTCTTGTGTAACAACCACAATGCGGCTATATCTCCCACGTGTCGGGTCACGACTTAGAGGCATAGCCGCATGGTAAGTTTGAAGTAAGAGGGGTAATCTTCACACATCCCATGTACTGAATAAGAAAGGGATAAAGAGTTGGCTTACAATCGCCACTTCACACAAATACAAGTTAAACATACATCATCCAGAATACAAACAAGGTCCAACTACGGAACCAAAATAAAAGAAGACAACCCCAAATACTAGATCCCCGATCGTCCCAACTGGGCTCCACTACTGATCATCCGGAAAAGACACAAAACAAAGACTAAGATCTTCATCGAGCTCCCACCTGAGCTGGGTTGCGTCACCTGCACTGGTATCATCGGCACCTACAACTGTTTGGAAGTATCTGTGAGTCACGAGGACTCAGCAATCTCACACCCGCGAGATCAGGACTATTTAAACTTATGGGTAGGAAAGGGTAGTGAGGTGGAGCTGCAGCAAGCACTAAGCATATATGGTGGCTAACTTACGCAAATAAGAGCGAGAAGAGAAGCAATGCAACGGTCGTGAACTGGAAGTGATCAAGAAGTGATCCTGAAACTACTTACGTTCAAGCATAACACAAAAACCGTGTTCACTTCCCGGACTCCGCCGAGAAGAGACCATCACGGATACACACGCGGTTGATGCATTTTAGTTAAGTTAAGTGTCAAGTTCTCTACAACCGGACGTTAACAAATTCTCATCTGCCCATAACCGTGGGCACGGCTTTCGAAAGTTCAAAACCCTGCAGGGGTGTCCCAACTTAGCCCATCACAAGCTCTCACGTCAACGAAGGATATTCCTGTTGGGGAACGTAGTAATTTCAAAAAAAATTCCTACGCACACGCAAGATCATGGTGATGCATAGCAACGAGAGGGGAGAGTATGATCTATGTACCCTTGTAGATCGCAACGGAAGCGTTGACACAACGTAGAGGAAGTAGTCGTGCGTCTTCCCAATCCGACCGATCCAAGCATCGTTACTCCGGCACCTCCGAGTTCTTGGCACACGTACGGCTCGATGACGCTCCTCGGGCTCCGATCCAGCAAAGCTTCGGGGATGATTTCCGTCAGCACAACGGCGTGGTGATGATGATGATGTTCTACCGACGCAGGGCTTCGCCTAAGCACTACAACAATATGATCGAGGTGGAATATGGTGGCAGGGGGCACCGCACACGGCTAAGGAACGATCACGAGGATCAACTTGTGTGTTCTAGGGTGCCCCCTGCCTCCGTATATAAAGGAGCCAAGGGGAGGGGTGGCCGGCCAAGGTGGGGCGCGCCAAGGGGGAGTCCTACTCCCACCGGGAGTAGGACTCCTAGTTGGACAAGGAGAGAGAGGGGGAAAAGAGGAGGAAGAGAGGAAGGAAAGGGGGGGCGCCGCCCCCCTTCCCTTGTCCTATTCGGACTAGGAAGGGGAGGGGTGCGCGGCCACCTCCTGCCTCCTTCTCTCTTCTCCCTCAAGGCCCATGTAGACCCAATAAACCTCCCGGGGGGTTCCGGTAACCCCCCGGTACTCCGGTAAAATGCCGATTTCACCCGGAACGATTCCGATGTCCAAATATAGGCTTCCAATATATCAATCTTTATGTCTCGACCATTTCGACACTCCTCGTTATGTCCGTGATCACATCCGGGACTCCGAACTAACTTCGGTACATCAAAATGCATAAACTCATAATAACTGTCATCGTAACGTTAAGCGTGCGGACCCTACGGTTCGAGAACAATGTAGACATGACTGAGACAAATCTCCGGTCAATAACCAATAGCGGGACCTGGATGCCCATATTGGCTCCTACATATTCTACGAAGATCTTTATCGGTCAGACCGCATAACAACATACGTTGTTCCCTTTGTCATCAGTATGTTACTTGCCCGAGATTCGATCGTCGGTATCCAATACCTAGTTCAATCTCGTTACCGGCAAGTCTCTTTACTCGTTCCGTAATACATCATCTCACAACTAACTATTAGTTGCAATGCTTGCAAGGCTTATGTGATGTGCATTACCGAGAGGGCCCAGAGATACCTCTCCGACAATCGGAGTGACAAATCCTAATCTCGAAATACGCCAACCCAACATCTACCTTTGGAGACACCTGTAGTGCTCCTTTATAATCACCCAGTTACGTTGTGACGTTTGGTAGCACCCAAAGTGTTCCTCCGGCAAACGGGAGTTGCATAATCTCATAGTCATAGGAACATGTATAAGTCATGAAGAAAGCAATAGCAACATACTAAACGATCGGGTGCTAAGCTAATGGAATGGGTCATGTCAATCAGATCATTCAACTAATGATGTGATCTCGTTAATCAAATAACAACTCTTTGTTCATGGTTAGGAAACATAACCATCTTTGATTAACGAGCTAGTCAAGTAGAGGCATACTAGTGACACTTTGTTTGTCTATGTATTCACACATGTATTATGTTTCCGGTTAATACAATTCTAGCATGAATAATAAACATTTATCATGATATAAGGAAATAAATAATAACTTTATTATTGCCTCTAGGGCATATTTCCTTCAGTCTCCCACTTGCACTAGAGTCAATAATCTAGATTACACAGTAATGATTCTAACACCCATGGAGCCTTGGTGCTGATCATGTTTTGCTCGTGGAAGAGGCTTAGTCAACGGGTCTGCAACATTCAGATCCGTATGTATCTTGCAAATCTCTATGTCTCCCACCTGGACTAGATCCCGGATGGAATTGAAGCGTCTCTTGATGTGCTTGGTTCTCTTGTGAAATCTGGATTCCTTTGCCAAGGCAATTGCACCAGTATTGTCACAAAAGATTTTCATTGGACCCGATGCACTAGGTATGACACCTAGATCGGATATGAACTCCTTCATCCAGACTCCTTCATTTGCTGCTTCTGAAGCAGCTATGTACTCCGCTTCACATGTAGATCCCGCTACGACGCTTTGTTTAGAACTGCACCAACTGACAGCTCCACCGTTTAATGTAAACACGTATCCGGTTTGCGATTTAGAATCGTCCGGATCAGTGTCAAAGCTTGCATCAACGTAACCTTTTACGATGAGCTCTTTGTCACCTCCATATACGAGAAACATATCCTTAGTCCTTTTCAGGTACTTCAGGATGTTCTTGACCGCTGTCCAGTGATCCACTCCTGGATTACTTTGGTACCTCCCTGCCAAACTTATAGCAAGGCACACATCAGGTCTGGTACACAGCATTGCATACATGATAGAGCCTATGGCTGAAGCATAGGGAACATCTTTCATATTCTCTCTATCTTCTGCAGTGGTCGGGCATTGAGTCTTACTCAACTTCACACCTTGTAACACAGGCAAGAACCCTTTCTTTGCTTGATCCATTTTGAACTTTTCAAAATCTTGTCAAGGTATGTGCTTTGTGAAAGTCCAATTAAGCGTCTTGATCTATCTCTATAAATCTTTATGCCTAATATGTAAGCAGCTTCACCGAGGTCTTTCATTGAAAAACTCTTATTCAAGTATCCCTTTATGCTATCCAGAAATTCTATATCATTTCCAATCAGTAATATGTCATCCACATATAATATCAGAAATGCTACAGAGCTCCCACTCACTTTCTTGTAAATACAGGCTTCTCCAAAAGTCTGTATAAAACCAAATGCTTTGATCACACTATCAAAGCGTTTATTCCAACTCCGAGAGGCTTGCACCAGTCCATAAATGGATCGCTGGAGCTTGCACACTTTGTTAGCTCCCTTTGGATCGACAAAACCTTCTGGTTGCATCATATACAACTCTTCTTCCAGAAATCCATTCAGGAATGCAGTTTTGACATCCATCTGCCAAATTTCATAATCATAAAATGCGGCAATTGCTAACATGATTCGGACAGACTTAAGCATCGCTACGGGTGAGAAGGTCTCATCGTAGTCAATCCCTTGAACTTGCCGAAAACCTTTTGCGACAAGTCGAGCTTTGTAGACAGTAATATTACCGTCAGCGTCAGTCTTCTTCTTGAAGATCCATTTATTCTCAATTTGCTTGCCGATCATCGGGCAAGTCAACCAAAGTCCATACTTTGTTCTCATACATGGATCCCATCTCAGATTTCATGGCTTCAAGCCATTTTGCGGAATCTGGGCTCACCATCGCTTCTTCATAGTTCGTAGGTTCATCATGATCTAGTAGCATGACTTCCAGAACAGGATTACCGTACCACTCTGGCGCGGATCTCACTCTGGTTGATCTACGAGGTTCAGTAGTATCTTGATCTGAAGTTTCATGATCATCATCATTAGCTTCCTCACTAACTGGTGTAGGTGTCACTGAAACAGTTTTCTGTGATGTACTACTTTCCAATAAGGGAGCAGGTACAGTTACCTCGTCAAGTTCTACTTTCCTCCCACTCACTTCTTTCGAGAGAAACTCCTTCTCTAGAAAGGATCCATTCTTAGCAACGAATGTCTTGCCTTCGGATCTGTGATAGAAGGTGTACCCAACAGTCTCCTTTGGGTATCCTATGAAGACACATTTCTCCGATTTGGGTTCGAGCTTATCAGGTTGAAGCTTTTTCACATAAGCATCGCAGCCCCAAACTTTCAGAAACGACAACTTTGGTTTCTTGCCAAACCATAGTTCATAAGGCGTCGTCTCAACGGATTTTGATGGTGCCCTATTTAACGTGAATGCGGCCGTCTCTAGAGCGTATCCCCAAAACGATAGCGGTAAATCAATAAGAGACATCATAGATCGCACCATATCTAGTAAAGTACGATTACGACGTTCGGACACACCATTACGCTGTGGTGTTCCGGGTGGCGTGAGTTGCGAAACTATTCCGCAATTGTTCAAATGTACACCAAACTCGTAACTCAAATATTCTCCTCCACGATCAGATCGTAGAAACTTTATTTTCTTGTTACGATGATTTTCAACTTCACTTTGAAATTCTTTGAACTTTTCAAATGTCTCAGACTTATGTTTCATTAAGTAGATATACCCATATCTGCTTAAGTCATCTGTGAAGGTGAGAAAATAACGATATCCGCCACGAGCTTCAATATTCATAGAACCACATACATCTGTATGTATGATTTCCAACAAATTTGTTGCTCTCTCCATCGTACCGGAGAACGGTGTTTTAGTCATCTTGCCCATGAGGCACGGTTCGCAAGTACCAAGTGATTCATAATCAAGTGGTTCCAAAAGTCCATCAGTATGGAGTTTCTTCATGCGCTTTACACCGATATGACCTAAACGGCAGTGCCACAAATAAGTTGCGCTATCATTATCAACTCTGCATCTTTTGGCTTCAACACTATGAATATGTGTATTACTACTATCGAGATTCAATAAGAATAGACCACTCTGCAAGGGTGCATGACCATAAAAGATATTACTCATATAAATGGAACAACCATTATTCTCTGATTTAAATGAATAACCGTCTCGCATTAAACAAGATCCAGATATAATGTTCATGCTCAACGCTGGCACCAAATAACAATTATTTAGGTCTAATACTAATCCCGAAGGTAGATGTAGAGGTAGCGTGCCGACCGCGATCACATCGACTTTGGAACCGTTTCCCACGCGCATCGTCACCTCGTCCTTAGCCAATCTTCGCTTAATCCGTAGTCCCTGTTTCGAGTTGCAAATATTAGCAACCGAACCAGTATCAAATACCCAGGTGCTACTGCGAGCATTAGTAAGGTACACATCAATAACATGTATATCACATATACCTTTGTTCACCTTGCCATCCTTCTTATCCGCCAAATACTTGGGGCAGTTCCGCTTCCAGTGACCAGTCTGCTTGCAGTAGAAGCACTCAGTTTCAGGCTTAGGTCCAGACTTGGGTTTCTTCTCTTGAGCAGCAACTTGCTTGCCGTTCTTCTTGAAGTTCCCCTTCTTCTTCCCTTTGCCCTTTTTCTTGAAACTAGTGGTCTTGTTGACCATCAACACTTGATGCTCCTTCTTGATTTCTACCTCCGCAGCTTTCAGCATTGCGAAGAGCTCGGGAATAGTCTTATTCATCCCTTGCATATTATAGTTCATCACGAAGCTCTTGTAGCTTGGTGGCAGTGATTGGAGAATTCTGTCAATGACGCAATCATCTGGAAGATTAACTCCCAATTGAATCAAGTGATTATTATACCCAGACATTTTGAGTATATGCTCACTGACAGAACTGTTCTCCTCCATCTTGCAGCTATAGAACTTATTGGAGACTTTATATCTCTCAATCCGGGCATTTGCTTGAAATATTAACTTCAACTCCTGGAACATCTCATATGCTCCATGACGTTCAAAACGTCGTTGAAGTCCCGATTCTAAGCCGTAAAGCATGGCACACTGAACTATCGAGTAGTCATCAGCTTTGCTCTGCCAGACGTTCATAACATCTAGTGTTGCTCCAGCAGCAGGCCTGGCACCCAGCGGTGCTTCCAGGACGTAATTCTTTTGTCCAGCAATGAGGATAATCCTCAAGTTATAGACCCAGTCCGTGTAATTGCTACCATCATCTTTCAACTTTGCTTTCTCAAGGAACGCATTAAAATTCAATGGAACAACAGCATGAGCCATCTATCTACAATCAATATAAACAAGCAAGATACTATCAGGGACTAAGTTCATGATAATTTAAGTTCAATTAATCATATTACTTAAGAACTCCCACTTAGATAGACATCCCTCTAATCTTCTAAGTGATCACGTGATCCAAATCAACTAAACCATGTCCGATCATCACGTGAGATGGAGTAGTTTCATCAGTGAACATTACTATGTTGATCATAACTACTATATGATTCACGCTCGACCTTTCGGTCTCCGTGTTCCGAGGACATATCTGCATATGCTAGGCTCGTCAAGTATAACCTGAGTATTCCGCGTGTGCAACTGTTTTGCACCCGTTGTATTTGAACGTAGAACCTATCACACCCGATCATCACGTGGTGTCTCAGCACGAAGAACTTTCGCAATGGTGCATACTCAGGGAGAACACTTCTTGATAATTTAGTGAGAGATCATCTTATAATGCTACCGTCAATCAAAGCAAGATAAGATGCATAAAAGATAAACATCACATGCAATCAATATAAGTGATATGATATGGCCATCATCATCTTGTGCTTGTGATCTCCATCTCCGAAGCACTGTCGTGATCACCATCGTCACCGGCGCGACACCTTGATCTCCATCATAGCATCGTTGTCGTCTCGCCAATCTTATGCTTCCACGACTATCGCTACCGCTTAGTGATAAAATAAAGCATTACATCGCGATTGCATTGCATACAATAAAGCGACAACCATATGGCTCCTGCCGGTTGCCGATAACTCGGTTACAAAACATGATCATCTCATACAATAAAATTTAGCATCATGTCTTGACCATATCACATCACAACATTCCCTGCAAAAACAAGTTAGACGTCCTCTACTTTGTTCTTGCAAGTTTTACGTGGCTGCTACGGGATTAAGTAAGAACCAATCTCACCTACGCATCAAAACCACAACGATAGTTTGTCAAGTTGATGTCGTTTTAACCTTCGCAAGGACCGGGCGTAGCCACACTCGGTTCAACTAAAGTTGGAGAGACTGTCGCCCGCAAGCCACCTATGTGCAAAGCACGTCAGGAGAACCGGTCTCGCGTAAGCGTACGCGTAATGTCGGTCCGGGTCGTCTCGTCCAACAATGCCGCCGAACCAAAGTATGACATGCTGGTAGGCAGTATGACTTATATCGCCCACAACTCACTTGTGTTCTACTCGTGCATATAACATCAACATATAAACCTAGGCTCGGATGCCACTGTTGGGGAACGTAGTAATTTCAAAAAATTTCCTAGGCACACGCAAGATCATGGTGATGCATAGCAACGAGAGGGGAGAGTATGATCTACGTACCCTTGTAGATCGCAACGGAAGCATTGACACAACGTAGAGGAAGTAGTCATACGTCTTCCCGATCCGACCGATCCCAGCACCGTTACTCCGGCACCTCCGAGTTCTTGGCACACGTACAGCTCGATGACGCTCCCCGGGCTCCGATCCAGCAAAGCTTCGGGGATGAGTTCCGTCAGCACAACAGCGTGGTGACGATGATGATGTTCTACCGACGCAGGGCTTCGCCTAAGCACTACAACGATATGATCGAGGTGGAATATGGTGGCAGGGGGCACCGCACACGGCTAAGGAACGATCACGAGGATCAACTTGTGTGTTCTAGGGTGCCCCCCTGCCTCCGTATATAAAGGATCCAAGGGGATGGGTGGCCGGCCAAGGTGGGGCGCGCCAAGGGGGAGTCCTACTCCCACCGGGAGTAGGACTCCTAGTTGGACAAGGAGAGAGAGGGGGGAAAGAGGAGGAAGAGAGGAAGGAAAGGGGGGGGGCGCCGCCCCCCTTCCCTTGTCCTATTCGGACTAGGAAGGGGAGGGGCGCGCGGCCACCTCCTGCCTCCTTCTCTCTTCTCCCTCAAGGCCCATGTAGGCCCAATAAACCCCCCGGGGGGTTCCGGTAACCCCCCGGTACTCCGGTAAAATGCCGATTTCACCCGGAACGATTCCGATGTCCAAATATAGGCTTCCAATATATCAATCTTTATGTCTTGACCATTTTGAGACTCCTCGTTATGTCCATGATCACATCCGGGACTCCGAACTAACTTCGGTACATCAAAATGCATAAACTCATAATAACTGTCATCGTAACGTTAAGCGTGCGGACCCTACGGTTCGAGAACAATGTAGACATGACTGAGACAAATCTCCGGTCAATAACCAATAGCGGGACCTGGATGCCCATATTGGCTCCTACATATTCTACGAAGATCTTTATCGGTCAGACCGCATAACAACATACGTTGTTCCCTTTGTCATCGGTATGTTACTTGCCCGAGATTCGATCGTCGGTATCCAATACCTAGTTCAATCTCGTTACCGGCAAGTCTCTTTACTCGTTCCGTAATACATCATCTCGCAACTAACTCATTAGTTGCAATGCTTGCAAGGCTTATGTGATGTGCATTACCGAGAGGGCCCAGAGATACCTCTCCGACAATCGGAGTGACAAATCCTAATCTCGAAATACGCCAACCCAACATCTACCTTTGGAGACACCTGTAGTGCTCCTTTATAATCACCCAGTTACGTTGTGACGTTTGGTAGCACCCAAAGTGTTCCTCCGGCAAACGGGAGTTGCATAATCTCATAGTCATAGGAACATGTATAAGTCATGAAGAAAGCAATAGCAACATACTAAACGATCGGGTGCTAAGCTAATGGAATGGGTCATGTCAATCAGATCATTCAACTAATGATGTGATCTCGTTAATCAAATAACAACTCTTTTGTTCATGGTTAGGAAACATAACCATCTTTGATTAACGAGCTAGTCAAGTAGAGGCATACTAGTGACACTTTGTTTGTCTATGTATTCACACATGTATTATGTTTCCGGTTAATACAATTCTAGCATGAATAATAAACATTTATCATGATATAAGGAAATAAATAATAACTTTATTATTGCCTCTAGGGCATATTTCCTTCAATTCCTTCTCCCAGGAAGACCCGATCAGACTCGGAATCCCGGTTACAAGACATTTCGACAGTGGTAAAACAAGACCTGCAAAGCCACCCGATGTGCCGACAATCCTGATAGGAGTCGCATGTACCTCATTCTCAGGGCAACACCGGATGAGACTAGTTACGAGTAAAACCAAACCTCCAGTTTCCCCGAGGTGGCCCCGCGGGCAGCTCGATTCGGACCAACACTTAGACAAGCACTGGCCCGGGGGGGCTTAAAATAAAGATGACCCTCGGGAGCGTGACTCGCAAGGGAAAAGTAGCTGGTGGTGAGGCAAATGGTAAAACCAAGATTGGGCCTTGCTGGAGTAGTTTTATTCAAAGCAAACTATCAAGGGGTCCCCATAACACCCAACCGTGTAAGGAACGCAAAATCAAGGAACATAACACCGGTATGACGGAAACTAGGGAGGCAAGAGTGGAACACAACACCAGGCATAAGGTCGAGCCTTCCACCCTTTACCAAGTATATAGATGCATTAATTAACATAAAAGATATTATGATATCCCAACATATCCATGTTCCAACATGGAACAAACTTCATCTTCACCTGCAACTAGCAACGCTATAAGAGGGGCTGAGCAAAAGCAGTAACATAGCCAAACCATGGTTTGCTAGGAAAGGTGGGTTAGAGGCTTGACATGGCAATATGGGAGGCATGACAAAACAAGTGGTAGGTATCGCGGCATAGCAATAGAGCGAGCAACTAGCAAGCAAAGATAGAAGTGATTTAGAGGGTATGGTCATCTTGCCTGAGATCCCGCAAGGAAGAAGAACGAGTCCATGAAGAAGACAAACGGACGAAGTCGAACGAATCCTCACAAACGCGATGTTATTGGAACCAACCCGAAGAAGCAACACCGGAAAGAAAAAAAGTGTGAATAGACCGATGCAGGACCGCATTGGAAGGCAAAGCATGTCCGAAACCGTGTGGTTCGGACGGTTGCTGGCGTTTTGAGGATCGACGTTGGAGATGCCCTAAGGCTTATATAGTTGTGGCATTGTTATGTCACATTTGATTGATTTCATCTTCTAGATTGTGGCCCCTGTGCGTTAATGACAACATCTATGAACATGCTTCAAATACGACGAGCACCTTTTGCCAAGCTTGTGGATACATTTTGGACTAGACGACTATTAGAAGAAAGAATCCACACCTCCATGGAAGAACAAGTTGTCATGTTCCTTGATGTTGTAGGTCATAATCAGAGGTTCTGGGTTATTCACAACACATTCATGAGATCCAGTGAGACCATTTCCACGTATTTCAAGAAAGACGTGGATGCTATTGGGGAGCTCGGAGGAGAGATGATCAAGCCACCAACTCGGCAAACTCCTACCAGGATTCGCATGAATCCTGGATGGTATTCATATTTAAAGGTGAGCATTGTTGGAAATATGCCCTAGAGGAAATAATAAATTAGTTGTTATTATATTTCCTTGTTCATGATAATCGTTTATTATCCATGCTAGAATTGTATTGATAGGAAACTCAGATACATGTCTGGATACATAGATAACACCATGTCCCTAGTAAGCCTCTAGTTGACTAGCTCGTTGATCAATAGATGGTTACGGTTTCCTGACCATGGACATTGGATGTCATTGATAACGGGATCACATCATTAGAAGAATGATGTGATGGACAAGACCCAATCCTAAGCTTAGCACAAGATCGTGTAGTTCGCACGCTAAAGCTTTTCTAATGTCAAGTATCATTTCCTTAGACCATGAGATTATGCAACTCCCGGATACCGTAGGAATACTTTGGGTGTGCCAAACGTCACAACGTAACTGGGTGGCTATAAAGGTGCACTACGGGTATCTCTGAAAGTGTCTGTTGGGTTGGCACGAATCGAGACTGGAATTTGTCACTCCGTGTGACGGAGAGGTATCTCTGGGCCCACTCGGTATGACATCATCATAATGTGCACAATGTGATCAAGGAGTTGATCATGGGATGATGTGTTACGGAACGAGTAAAGAGACTTGCCGGTAACGAGATTGAACAAGGTATCGAGATACCGACGATCGAATCTCGGGCAAGTACAATACCGCTAGACAAAGGGAATTGTATACGGGATTGATCGAATCCTCGACATCGTGGTTCATCCGATGAGATCTTCGTAGAACATGTGGGAACCAACATGGGTATCCAGATCCCGCTGTTGGTTATTGACCGGAGAACGTCTCGGTCATGTCTGCATGGTTCCCGAACCCGTAGGGTCTACACACTTAAGGTTCGATGACGCTAGGGTTATAAAGGAAGTTTGTATGTGGTTACCGAATGTTGTTCGGAGTCCCGGATGAGATCTTGGACGTCACGAGGAGTTCCGGAATGGTCCGGAGGTAAAGATTTATATATGGGAAGTCCTGTTTTGGTCACCGGAAAAGTTTCGGATTTTATCGGTAACGTACCGGGACCACCGGGAGTGTCCCGGGGGTCCACCAAGTGGGGCCACCGGCCCCGGAGGGCTGCATGGGCCAAGTGTGGGAGGGGACCAGCCCCAGGTGGGCTGGTGCGCCCCCCCACAAGGGCCCAAGGCGCCTAGGGTTTGGGGAGGGGGCGCCCCACCTAGCTTGGGGGGCAAGTTTCCCCTCTCCCACCCCTTGGCCGCCCACCAGATGGGATCTGGGCTGGCCGCCGCCCCTAGGGTGGAACCCTAGGTGTGGGCGCAGCCTCCCCCCTCTCCCCCTATATATAGTGGAGGCAAAGGAGCAGCCCATAGATGAAGTTTTCTTCTCTTGTTGGCGCAGCCCTACCTCTCTTTCTCCTCATATCTCGCGGTGCTTGGCGAAGCCTTGCTGGATCACCACACTCCTCCACCACCACCACGCCGTTGTGCTGCTGCTGGATGGAGTCTTCCTCAACCTCTCCCTCTCTCCTTGCTGGATCAAGGCATGGGAGACGTCACCGGGCTATACGTGTGTTGAACGCGGAGGTGCCGTCCGTTCGGCACTAGGATCTCCGGTGATTTGGATCACGACGAGTATGACTCCTTCAACCCCGTTCTATTGAACTCTTCCGCTTAGCGATCTACAAGGGTATGTAGATGCACTCTCCTTCCCTCGTTGCTAGATTACTCCATAGATTGATCTTGGTGATGCGTAGAAAATTTTGAATTTCTGCTACGTTCCCCAACAGTGGCATCATGAGCTAGGTCTATTGCGTAGATTCTATGCACGAGTAGAACACAAAGTAGTTGTGGGCATTGATTTTGTTCAATATGCTTACCGTTACTAGTCCAATCTTGTTTCTACGGTATTGTGGGATGAAGCGGCCCGGACCGACCTGACACGTACTCTTACGTGAGACAGGTTCCACCGACTGACATGCACTAGTTGCATAAGGTGGCTAGCGGGTGCCAGTCTCTCCCACTTTAGTCGGAACGGATTTGGTGAAAAGGGTCCTTATGAAGGGTAAATAGCAATTGGCATATCACGTTGTGGTTTTGCGTAGGTAAGAAACGTTCTTGCTAGAAACCCATAGCAGCCACGTAAAACATGCAAACAACAATTAGAGGACGTCTAACTTGTTTTTGCAGGGTATGCTATGTGATGTGATATGGCCAAGAAGAATGTGATGAATGATATGTGATGTATGAGATTGATCATGTTCTTGTAATAGGAATCATGACTTGCATGTCGATGAGTATGACAACCGGCAGGAGCCATAGGAGTTGTCTTTATTTATTGTATGACCTGCGTGTCATTGAACAACGCCATGTAATTACTTTACTTTATTGCTAACCGGTAGCCATAGTAGTAGAAGTAATAAGTTGGCGAGACAACTTCATGGAGACACGATGATGGAGATCATGATGATGGAGATCATGGTGTCATGCCGGTGACGATGATGATCGTGGAGCCCCGAAGATGGAGATCAAAAGGAGCAAAATGATATTGGCCATATCATGTCACTTTTTGATTGCATGTGATGTTTATCATGTTTATGCATCTTATTTGCTTAGAACAATGGTAGTAAATAAGATGATCCCTCATTGAAATTTCAAAAAAGTGTTCCCCCTAACTGTGCACCATTGCGAAAGTTCGTCGTTTCGAAGCACCACGTGATGATCGGGTGTGACAGATTCTAACGTTCACATACAACAGGTGTAAGACAGATTTACACACGCGAAACACTTAGGTTGACTTGACGAGCCTAGCATGTACAGACATGGCCTCGGAACACAAGAGTCCGAAAGGTCGAGCATGAGTCGTATGGTAGATACGATCAACATGAAGATGTTCACCGATGATGACTAGTCCGTCTCACGTGATGATTGGACACGGCCTGGTTGACTCGGATCATGTAATCACTTAGATGACTAGAGGGATGTCTATCTAAGTGGGAGTTCATAAGATGAACTTAATTATCCTGAACATAGTCAAAAGATCTTTGCAAATTATGTCATAAGCTCGCACTTTAGTTCCACTGTTTAGATATGTTCCTAGAGAAAATATAGTTGAAAGTTGACAGTAGCAATTATGCGGATAGTAGAAGGCTTATGTCCTTAATGCACCGCTCGGTGTGCTGGACCTTGAATGTGGTCTGTGGATGTTGCGAACATCTGACATACACCTTTTGATGACTACATGATAGTTCGGTAATGTTAAATGGTTTAGAACTGAGGCACTGAAGACATTTTCGAAATGTCACGGAACATATGAGATGTTTCGAGGGCTGAAATTGGGATTTCAGGCTCATGCCCACGTCAAGAGGTATAAGACCTTCGACGATTTTCTTAGCCTGCAAACTAAGGGAGAAAAGCTCAATCGTTGAGATTGTGCTCAGATTGTCTGAGTACAACAATCACTTGAATCGAGTGGGAGTTGATCTTCCACATAAGATAGTGATGTTTTTCCAAAGTCATTGCCACCAAGCTGCTAGAGCTTCATGATGAACTATAACATATCAGGGATAGATATGATGATCCTTGAAATATTCGCGATGTTTGACACCGCGAAAGTAGAAATCAAGAAGGAGCATCAATTGTTGATGGTTAGTGAAACCACTAGTTTCAAGAAGGGCAAGGGCAAGAAGGGATACTTCATGAAACGGCAAATCAGCTGCTGCTCTAGTGGAGAAACCCAAGGTTGAACCCAAACCCGAGACTGAGTGCTTCTATAATAAGGGAAACAGCCGCTGGAGCAGAATTACCCTAGATACTTGGTAGATGAGAAGGCTGTCGATAGAAGTATATTGGATATACATTATGTTAATGTGTACTTTACTAGTACTCCTAGTAGCACCAGGGTATTAGATACCGGTTCGGTTGCTAAGTGTTAGTAACTCGAAATAAAAGCTATGGAATAAACGGAGACTAGCTAAAGGTGAGCTGACAATATGTGTTGGAAGTGTTTCCAATGTTGATATGATCAAGCATCGCACGCTCCCTCTACCGTCGAGATTGGTGTTAAACCTAAATAATTGTTATTTGGTGTTTGCGTTGAGCATAGACATGATTGGATTATGTCTATCGCAATGCGGTTATTCATTTAAAGAGAATAATAGTTACTCTGTTTATTTCAATAATACCTTCAATGGTCTTGCACCTAAAATGAATGGTTTATTGAATCTCGATCGTAGTGATACACATGCTCATGCCAAAAGATATAAGATAATAACGATATTACCACATACTTGTGGCACTGCAATTTGAGTCATATTGGTATAAAACGCATGAAGAAGCTCCATACAGATGGATCGTTTGGGCTCACTTGATTTTGAATCACTTGAGACATGCAAATAATACCGCATAGGCAAGATGACTGAAAGGCCTCGTTTCCAGTAAGATGGAACTAGAAAGCAACTTGTTGGAAGTAATACATTTTGGTGTGTGCAGTCCAATGAGTGCTGAGGCACGTAGTGGATATTGTTATGCTCTCACTTCACAGATGATTTGAGTAGACACTGAGTATATTTACTTGATGAAACACAAGTCTGAATTATTGAATGGTTCAAGTAATTTCAGAGTGAAGTTGAAAATCTTCGTGACAAGAGGATAAAATGTCTATGGTATGATCATAGAAATGAATATCTGAGTTGCGATTTTGGCACACAATTAAGACACTGTGGAAATTGTTTCACAACTAATACCGCCTGGAACACCATAGTGTGATGGTGTGTCCGAACATCATAGTTGCACCCTATTGGATATGGTGCGTACCATGATGTCTCTTATCGAATTACCACTATCGTTCATGGGTTAGGCATTAGAGACAACCACATTCACTTTAAATAGGGCACCACGTAATTCCGATGAGATGACACCGTATGAAATATGGTTTAGAGAAACCTAAGCTGTCATTTGTTAAAAGGTTTGGGGCTGCGATGCTTATGTGAAAAAGTTTCAGGCTGATAAGCTCGAACCCAAAGCGGATGAATGCATCTTCATAGAATACCTAAAACAGTTGGGTATACCTCCTTTCTCAGATCTGAAAGCAATAGGGATTGTTTCTAGAATCGGGTCCTTTCTCAAGAAAAAGTTTCTCTCGAAAGAATTGAGTGGGAGGATGGTGGAGACTTGATGAGGTTATTGAACTGTCACTTCAACTAGTGTATAGCAGGGCACAAAGAGTTGTTCCTGTGGCACCTACACCAATTGAAGTGGAAGCTTATGATATTGATCATGAGACTTCGATCAAGTCACTCCCAAACCTCGTAGGATGACAAGGATGCGTACTACTTCAGAGTGGCACGTGATCCTGTCTTGGAAGTCATGTTGCTAGACAACAATGAACCTACGAGCTATGGAGAAGCGATGGTGGGCCCGGATTCCGATGAATGGCTCGAGGCCATAAAATCCGAGAGAGGATCCATGTATGAAAACAAAATGTAGACTTTGGCAGAACGGCTCGATGGTCGTGAGGCTGTTGAGTACAGATGGATTTTAAAAGGAAGACGGACAATGATGGTAAATGTCACCATTAAGAAAGCTCGACTTGTCGTTAAGATGTTTTCCGACAAGTTCAAGGAGTTGACTACGGTGAGACTTTCTCACTCGTAGCGATGCTAAGAGTCTGTTGGAATTATATTAGCAGTCACTGCATTATTTGTGAAATCTTGCAGATAGGATGTCAAAACATTGTTTCCTCATGATTTTCTTGAGGAAAGGTTGTATGTGATACAACCAGAAGGTTTTAACAATCCTAAAAGATGCTAACAAGCATGCGAAGCTCCAGCAATCCTTCTAAGGACTGGAGTAAGCATCTCGGAGTTGGAATATACGCTTTGATGATGATCAAAGATTTTGGGTTTATACAAAGTTTATGAGAAACTTGTATTTCCAAAGAAGTGAGTGGGAGCACTATAGAATTTCTGATGAGTATATGTTGTTGACATATTGTTGATCGGAAATGATGTAGAATTTCTGGAAAGCATGCAGAGTTATTTGAAAAATGTTTTTCAATGGAAAACCTGGATTAGACTACTTGAGTATTGAGCATTAAGATCTATAAGGATAGATCAAAACGCTTAATAGTACTTTCAAAAGAATACATACCGTGACAAGATTTTGAAGGAGTTCAATGGATCGGCAAAGAAAGAGTTCTTGGCTGTGTTATAAGGTGTGAACATTGAGTAAGACTCGAAACCTGACCGAGGCAGAATAGAGAGAAAGGACGAAGGTCGTCCCCTATGCTTTAGACGTAGGCTCTACAGTATGTTATGCTGTGTACCGCAGCTGAAGTGTGCCTTGCCATGAGTCAGTCAAGGGGTACAAGAGTGATCCAAGAATGGATCACAACACATCGGTCAAAGTTATCCTTAGTAACTAATGGAGTAAGGAATTTTCTCGATTATGGAGGTGGTAAAAGAGTTTGTCGTAAAGGGTTACGCCGATGCAAACTTCGACACTAATCCAGATTATTCTGAGTAATAAACTGGATTCGTATAGTAGAACAGTTATTTGGAATAGCTCCAAATAGAGCGTGGTAGCTGCATCTAGGAGATGACATAGAGATTTGTAAAGCACACACAGATCTAAAAGGTTCAGACCCATCTCTCACAAGCATAACATGATCAAACCCAGAACTCATTGAGTGTTAATCACATGGTAATGTGAACTAGATTATTGACTCTAGTAAACTCTTTGGGTGTTAGTCACATGGGGATGTGACCTTGAGTGTTAATCACATAGCGATGTGAACTGGATTATTGACTCTAGTGCAAGTGGGAGACTGTTGGAAATATGCCCTAGAGGCAATAATAAATTAGTTGTTATTATATTTCCTTGTTCATGATAATCGTTTATTATCCATGCTAGAATTGTATTGATAGGAAACTCAGATACATGTCTGGATACATAGACAACACCATGTCCCTAGTAAGCCTCTAGTTGACTAGCTCGTTGATCAATAGATGGTTACGGTTTCCTGACCATGGACATTGGATGTCATTGATAACGGGATCACATCATTAGAAGAATGATGTGATGGACAAGACCCAATCCCAAGCTTAGCACAAGATCGTGTAGTTCGCATGCTAAAGCTTTTCTAATGTCAAGTATCATTTCCTTAGACCATGAGATTGTGCAACTCCCGGATACCGTAGGAATACTTTGGGTGTGCCAAACGTCACAACGTAACTGGGTGGCTATAAAGGTGCACTACGGGTATCTCCGAAAGTGTCTGTTGGGTCGGCACGAATCGAGACTGGAATTTGTCACTCCGTGTGACAGAGAGGTATCTCTGGGCCCACTCGGTAGGACATCATCATAATGTGCACAATGTGATCAAGGAGTTGATCACGGGATGATGTGTTACGGAACGAGTAAAGAGACTTGTCGGTAACGAGATTGAACAAGGTATCGGGATACCGACGATCGAATCTCGGGCAAGTACAATACCGCTAGACAAAGGGAATTGTATACGGGATTGATCGTGTTGGGGAACGTAGTAATTTCAAAAAATTTCCTACGCACACGCAAGATCATGGTGATGCATAGCAACGAGAGGGGAGAGTATGATCTACGTACCCTTGTAGATCGCAACGGAAGCGTTGACACAACGTAGAGGAAGTAGTCGTACGTCTTCTTCCCGATCCGACCGATCCAAGCACCGTTACTCCGGCACCTCCGAGTTCTTAGCACACGTATAGCTCGATGACGCTCCCCGGGCTCCGATCCAGCAAAGCTTCGGGGATGAGTTCCGTCAGCACAACAGCGTGGTGACGATGATGATGTTCTACCGACGCAGGGCTTCGCCTAAGCACTACAACGATATGACCGAGGTGGAATATGGTGGCAGGGGGCACCGCACACGTCTAAGGAACGATCACGAGGATCAACTTGTGTGTCCTAGGGTGCCCCCCTGCCTCCGTATATAAAGGATCCAAGGGGGGGTGCGCCGGCCTAGGGGAGGGCGCAGGAGGAGTCCTACTCCTACCGGGAGTAGGACTCTCGTCCCCGTTCCTTGTCCAACTAGGAGAGGCGGAGGGAGAATAGGAAAGGGGGGGCGCCGCCCCTCTCTCCTTGTCCAATTCGGACTAGGGGGAGAGGGGGCGTGCGGCCTGCCCTGGCAGCCCCTTCCTCTTCTCCACATTAGGCCCATGAGGCCCATTAACCGCCCGGGGGGTTCCGGTAACCCCCCGGTGCTCCGGTTTTATCCGAAATTCATCCGGAACACTTCCGGTGTCCGAATATAGTCATCCAATATATCAATCTTTATGTCTCGACCATTCCGAGACTCCTCGTCATGTCCGTGATCACATCCGGGACTCCGAACAAACTTCGGTACATCAAGATGCATAAACTCATAATAACTGTCATCGTAACATTAAGCGTGCGGACCCTACGGTTCGAGAACAATGTAGACATGACTGAGACAAATCTCCGGTCAATAACCAACAGCGGGACCTAGATGCCCATATTGGCTCCTACATATTCTACGAAGATCTTTATCGGTCAGACCGCATAACAACATATGTTGTTCCCTTTGTCATCGGTATGTTACTTGCCCGAGATTCGATCGTCGGTATCCAATACCTAGTTCAATCTCGTTACCGGCAAGTCTCTTTACTCATTCCGTAATACATCATCTCACAACTAACATATTAGTTGTAGTGCTTGCAAGGCTTATGTGATGTGCATTACCGAGAGGGCCCAGAGATACCTCTCCGACAATCGGAGTGACAAATCCTAATCTCGAAATACGCCAACCCAACATGTACCTTTGGAGACACCTATAATGCTCCTTTATAATGACCCAGTTACGTTGTGACGTTTGGTAGCACCCAAAGTGTTCCTCCGGCAAACGGGAGTTGCATAATCTCATAGTCATAGGAACATGTATAAGTCATGAAGAAAGCAATAGCAACATACTAAACGATCGGGTGCTAAGCTAATGGAATGGGTCATGTCAATCAGATCATTCAACTAATGATGCGATCTCGTTAATCAAATAACAACTCCTTTGTCTATGGTTAGGAAACATAACCATCTTTTATTAACGAGCTAGTCAAGTAGAGGCATACTAGTGACACTCTGTTTGTCTATGTATTCACACATGTATTATGTTTCCAGTTAATACAATTCTAGCATGAATAATAAACATTTATCATGATATAAGGAAATAAATAATAACTTTATTATTGCCTCTAGGGCATATTTCCTTCAGTCTCCCACTTGCACTAGAGTCAATAATCTAGATTACACAGTAATGAATCTAACACCCATGGAGTTTTGGTGCTGATCATGTTTTGCTCGTGGAAGAGGCTTAGTCAACGGGTCTGCTACATTCAGATCTGTATGTATCTTGCAAATCTCTATGTCTCCCACCTGGACTAGATCCCGGATGGAATTGTAGCGTTTCTTGATGTGCTTGGTTCTCTTGTGAAATCTGGATTCCTTTGCCAAGGCAATTGCACCAGTATTGTCACAAAAGATTTTCATTGGACCCGATGCACTAGGTATGACACATAGATCGGATATGAACTCCTTCATCCAGACTCCTTCATTTGCTGCTTCCGAAGCAGCTATGTACTCCGCTTCACATGTAGATCCCGCTACGATGCTTTGTTTCGAACTGCACCAACTGACAGCTCCACCGTTTAATGTAAATACATATCCGGTTTGCGATTTAGAATCGTCCGGATCAGTGTCAAAGCTTGCATCAACGTAACCGTTTACGATGAGCTCTTTGTCACCTCCATATACGAGAAACATATCCTTAGTCCTTTTCAGGTATTTCAGGATGTTCTTGACCGTTGTCCAGTGATCCACTCCTGGATTACTTTGGTACCTCCCTGCTAAACTTATAGCAAGGCACACATCAGGTCTGGTACACAGCATTGCATACATGATAGAACCTATGGCTGAAGCATAGGGAACATCTTCCATTTTCTCTCTATCTTCTGCAGTGGTTGGGCTTTGAGTCTTACTCAATTTCACACCTTGTAACACAGGCAAGAACCCTTTCTTTGCTTGATCCATTTTGAACTTTTTCAAAATTCTGTCAAGGTATGTGCTTTGTGAAAGTCCAATTAGGCGTCTTCACCTATCTCTATAGATCTTAATGCCTAATATGTAAGAAGCTTCACTGAGGTCTTTCATTGAAAAACTCTTATTCAAGTATCCCTTTATGCTATCTAGAAATTCTATATCATTTCCAATCAGTAATATGTCATCCACATATAATATCAAAAATGCTACAGAGCTCCCACTCACTTTCTTGTAAATACAGGCTTCTCCAAAAGTCTGTATAAAACCAAATGCTTTGATCACACTATCAAAGCGTTTATTCCAACTCCGAGAGGCTTGCACCAGTCCATAAATGGATCGCTGGAGCTTGCACACTTTGTTAGCTCCATTTGGATCGACAAAACCTTCTGGTTGCATCATATACAACTCTTCTTCCAGAAATCCATTCAGGAATGCAGTTTTGACATCCATCTGCCAAATTTCATAATCATAAAATGCGGCAATTGCTAACATGATTCGGACAGACTTAAGCATCGCTACGGGTGAGAAGGTCTCATCGTAGTCAATCCCTTGAACTTGCCGAAAACCTTTTGCAACAAGTCGAGCTTTGTAGACAGTAATATTACCGTCAGCGTCAGTCTTCTTCTTGAAGATCCATTTATTCTCAATTGCTTGCCGATCAGCGGGCAAGTCAACCAAAGTCCATACTTTGTTCTCATACATGGATCCCATCTCAGATTTCATGGCTTCAAGCCATTTTGCGGAATCTGGGCTCACCATCGCTTCTTCATAGTTCGTAGGTTCATCATGATCTAGTAGCATGACTTCCAGAACAGGATTGCCGTACCACTCTGGTGCGGATCTCATTCTGGTTGATCTATGAGGTTCAGTAGTATCTTGATCTATAGTTTCATGATCATCATCATTAGCTTCCTCACTAACTGGTGTAGATGTCACTGAAACAGTTTTCTGTGATGTACTACTTTCCAATAAGGGAGCAGGTACAGTTACCTCATCAAGTTCTACTTTCCTCCCACTCACTTCTTTCGAGAGAAACTCCTTCTCTAGAAAGGATCTTAGCAACGAATGTCTTGCCTTCGGATCTGTGATAGAAGGTGTACCCAACAGTCTCCTTTGGGTATCCTATGAAGACACATTTCTCCGATTTAGGTTCGAGCTTATCAGGTTGAAGCTTTTTCACATAAGCATCGCAGCCACAAACTTTAAGAAACGACAACTTTGGTTTCTTGCCAAACCATAGTTCATAAGGCGTCGTCTCAACGGATTTTGATGGTGCCCTATTTAACGTGAATGCGGCCGTCTCTAGAGCATAACCCCAAAACGATAGCGGTAAATCTGTAAGAGATATCATAGATCGCACCATATCTAATAAAGTACGATTACGGCGTTCGGACACACCATTACGCTGTGGTGTTCCGGGTGGCGTGAGTTGCGAAACTATTCCACAATTTTTCAAATGTACACCAAACTCGTAACTCAAATATTCCCCTCCACGATCAGATCGTAGAAACTTTATTTTCTTGTTACGATGATTTTCAACTTCACTCTGAAATTCTTTGAACTTTTCAAATGTTTCAGACTTATGTATCATTAAGTAGATATACCCATATCTGCTTAAATCATCTATGAAGGTGAGAAAATAACGATATCTGCCACGAGCCTCAATATTCATTGGACCACATACATCTGTATGTATGATTTCCAACAAATTTGTTGCTCTCTCCATAGTACCGGAGAACGGTGTTTTAGTCATCTTGCCCATGAGGCACGGTTCGCAAGTACCAAGTGATTCATAATCAAGTGGTTCCAAAAGCCCATCAGTATGGAGTTTCTTCATGCGCTTTACACCGATATGACCTAAACGGCAGTGCCACAAATAAGTTGCACTATCATTATCAACTCTGCATCTTTTGGCTTCAACATTATGAATATATGTATCACTACTATCGAGATTCATCAAAAATAGACCACTCTTCAAAGGTGCATGACCATAAAAGATATTACTCATATAAATAGAACAACCATTATTCTCTGATTTAAATGAATAACCGTCTCGCATCAAACAAGATCCAGATATAATGTTCATGCTCAACGCTGGCACCAAATAACAATTATTTAGGTCTAATACTAATCCCGAAGGTAGATGTAGAGGTAGCGTGTCGACCGCGATCACATCGACTTTGGAACCATTTCCCACGCGCATCGTCACCTCGTCCTTTGCCAGTGTTCGCTTAATCCGTAGTCCCTGTTTTGAGTTGCAAATATTAGCAACAGAACCAGTATCAAATACCCAGGTGCTACTGCGAGCTCTAGTAAGGTACACATCAATAACATGTATATCACATATACCTTTGTTCACCTTGCCATCCTTCTTATCCGCCAAATACTAGGGGCAATTCCGCTTCCAGTGACCAGTCTGCTTGCAGTAGAAGCACTCAGTTTCAGGCTTAGGTCCAGACTTGGGTTTCTTCTCTTGAGCAGCAACTTGTTTGTTGTTCTTCTTGAAGTTCCCCTTCTTCTTCCCTCTGCCCTTTTTCTTGAAACTAGTGGTCTTATTGACCATCAACACTTGATGCTCCTTCTTGATTTCTACCTCCGCAGCTTTCAGCATTACAAAGAGCTCGGGAATAGTCTTATTTATCCCTTGCATATTATAGTTCATCACGAAGCTCTTGTAGCTTGGTGGCAGTGATTGGAGAATTCTGTCAATGACGCAATCATCTGGAAGATTAACTCCCAATTGAATCAAGTGATTATTATACCCAGACATTTTGAGTATATGCTCACTGACAGAACTGTTCTCCTCCATCTTGCAGCTATAGAACTTATTGGAGACTTCATATCTCTCAATCCGGGCATTTGCTTGAAATATTAACTTCAACTCCTGGAACATCTCATATGCTCCATGACGTTCAAAACATCGTTGAAGTCCCGATTCTAAGCCGTAAAGCATGGCACACTGAACTATCGAGTAGTCATCAGCTTTGCTCTGCCAGACGTTTATAACATCTGGTGTTGCTCCAGCAGCAGGCCTGGCACCCAGCGGTGCTTCCAAGACGTAATTCTTCTGTGCAGCAATGAGGATAATCCTCAAGTTACGGACCCAGTCCGTGTAATTGCTACCATCATCTTTCAACTTTGCTTTCTCAAGGAACGCATTAAAATTCAACGGAACAACAGCACGAGCCATCTATCTACAATCAATATAAACAAGCAAGATACTATCAGGGACATGCTGGTAGGCAGTATGACTTATATCGCCCACAACTCACTTGTGTTCTACTCGTGCATATAACATCAACATATAAAACCTAGGCTCGGATGCCACTGTTGGGGAACGTAGCAATTTCAAAAAAAATCCTACGCACACGCAAGATCATGGTGATGCATAGCAACGAGAGGGGAGAGTATGATCTACGTACCCTTGTAGATCGCAACGGAAGCGTTGACACAACGTAGAGGAAGTAGTCATACGTCTTCCCGATCCGACCGATCCAAGCACCGTTACTCCGGCACCTCCGAGTTCCTGGCACACGTACAGCTCGATGACGCTCCCCGGGCTCCGATCCAGCAAAGCTTCCGGGATGAGTTCCGTCAGCACAACGGCGTGGTGACGATGATGATGTTCTACCGACGCAGGGCTTCGCCTAAGCACTACAACGATATGATCGAGGTGGAATATGGTGACAGGGGGCACCACACACGGCTAAGGAATGATCACGAGGATCAACTTGTGTGTTCTAGGGTGCCCCCCTGCCTCCGTATATAAAGGAGCCAAGGGGAGGGGTGGCCGGCCAAGGTGGGGCACGCCAAGGGGGAGTCCTACTCCCACCGGGAGTAGGACTCCTAGTTGGACAAGGAGAGAGAGGGGGGAAAGAGGAGGAAGAGAGGAAGGAAGGGGAGGGGCGCCGCCCCCCTTCCCTTGTCCTATTCGGACTAGGAAGGGGAGGGGCGCGCGGCCACCTCCTGCCTCCATCTCTCTTCTCCCTCAAGGCCCATGTAGGCCCAATAAACCCCCCGGGGGGTTCCGGTAACCCCCCGGTACTCCGGTAAAATGCCGATTTCACCCGGAACGATTCCGATGTCCAAATATAGGCTTCCAAATATCAATCTTTATGTCTCGACCATTTCGAGACTCCTCGTTATGTCCATGATCACATCCGGGACTCCGAACTAACTTCGATACATCAAAATGCATATGCATAAACTCATAATAACTATCATCGTAACGTTAAGCGTGCGGACCCTACAGTTCGAGAACAATGTAGACATGACTGAGACAAATCTCCGGTCAATAACCAATAGCGGGACCTGGATGCCCATATTGGCTCCTACATATTCTACGAAGATCTTTATCGGTCAGACCGCATAACAACATATGTTGTTCCCTTTGTCATCGGTATGTTACTTGCCCGAAATTCGATCGTCGGTATCCAATACCTAGTTCAATCTTGTTACCGGCAAGTCTCTTTACTCGTTCCGTAATACATCATCTCGCAACTAACTCATTAGCTGCAATGCTTGTAAGGCTTAAGTGATGTGCATTACCGAGAGGGCCCAGAGATACCTCTCCGACAATCGGAGTGACAAATCCTAATCTCGAAATACGCCAACCCAACATCTACCTTTGGAGACACCTGTAGTGCTCCTTTATAATCACCCAGTTATATTGTGACATTTGGTAGCACCCAAAGTGTTCCTCCGGCAAACGGGAGCTGCATAATCTCATAGTCATAGGAACATGTATAAGTCATGAAGAAAGCAATAGCAACATACTAAATGATTGGGTGCTAAGCTAATGGAATGGGTCATGTCAATCAGATCATTCAACTAATGATGTGATCTCGTTAATCAAATAACAACTCTTTTGTTCATGGTTAGGAAACATAACCATCTTTAATTAACGAGCTAGTCAAGTAGAGGCATACTAGTGACACTTTGTTTGTCTATGTATTCACACATGTATTATGTTTCCGGTTAATACAATTCTAGCATGAATAATAAACATTTATTATGATATAAGGAAATAAATAATAACTTTATTATTGCCTCTAGGGCATATTTCCTTCAATTCCTTCTCCCAGGAAGACCCGATCAGACTCGAAATCCCGGTTACAAGACATTTCGACAATGGTAAAACAAGACCTGCAAAGCCACCCGATGTGCCGACAATCCTGATAGGAGTCGCATGTATCTCGTTCTCAGGGCAACACCGGATGAGACTAGTTACGAGTAAAACCAAACCTCCAGTTTCCCTGAGGTGGCCCCGTAGGCAGCTCGATTCGGACCAACACTTAGACAAGCACTGGCCCGGGGGGGCTTAAAATAAATATGACCCTCGGGAGTGAGACTCGCAAGGGAAAAGTAGGTGGTGGTGAGGCAAATGGTAAAACCAAGATTGGGCCTTGCTGGAGTAGTTTTATTCAAAGCGAACTGTCAAGGGGTCCCCATAACACCCAACCATGTAAGGAACGCAAAATCAAGGAACATAACACTGGTATGACGGAAACTAGGGAGGCAAGAGTGGAACACAACACCAGGCATAAGGTCGAGCCTTCCACCCTTTACCAAGTATATAGATGCATTAATTAACATAAAAGATATTGTGATATTCCAACATATCCATGTTCCAACATGGAACAAACTTCATCTTCACCTGCAACTAGCAATGCTATAAGAGGAGCTGAGCAAAAGCAGTAACATAGCCAAACAACGGTTTGCTAGGAAAGGTGGGTTAGAGGCTTGACATGGCAATATGGGAGGCATGACAAAACAAGTGGTAGGTATCGCGGCATAGCAATAGAGCGAGCAACTAGCAAGCAAAGATAGAAGTGATTTAGAGGGTATGGTCATCTTGCCTGAGATCCCGCAAGGAAGAAGAACGAGTCCATGAAGAAGACAAACGGACGAAGTCAAACGAATCCTCACAAACGCGACGTTATTGGAACCAACCCGAAGAAGCAACACCGGAAAGAAGAAAACCACATAGTAAACAATCAACACATCAACATGACATGATGCACAATCGAGTATGATGCATGTCCGTTTTAAATATGGATGGCATGACAAAGTGCACAAACAATCCTACAAATTAAGTGGAGCTCAATATGAAACTCCGTTTCATAGTGATGAAACACCACGTGACTTATTTAGTTCTCTCTCGTTTATGTACTAAACAATATTAAATGTTGGTTAGCATGGCAAGAGGTGAAGTATAATGAAAACTACCTATCTAGGCAAGTTTAAATGAGGCCGGAACAACAAACAACAAGTCCGGAAACTCCTCATGTGCATATTTTAAGGTTTGGTACTGTTCTACCCTAAACACAATTTTAGAGTTATCAAACATGCAAAGTGATGCCACCATGTTAAACTAGGCATTTTTCTACCCCATTTACATATAAAGTTTATTAGGTTTGGAGCTACGGTTATTAAGTTATGAAATAAAGCATTTTAGCAAGTTATTTAAGCAAATTTAAGCAAACATCATTTTAAACATTTCAAACATGGATGAAAGTTAGATATTATTAAACTAGACAAAATTTTAGACATTTTACATATAAAGTTTGTTTTAAACCGATGCACCGTTTGTGAGGTTATTAAATACATGAAGTTTAGGGGCTATTCTGTAAAACTGACAGTCTCTGGATAAATGACAAATTCACAGATCTGAAAAAAAACGCTACACTGGGCCGAATCTGCTGGCTGGCCCAACAGTGCACAGGGGAGGCTGGGCGCGTCCTCACCTCACTGGGCCGGATCTGGCCAGCGACTGGGCCTCAGCGCGTGGTTCACTGGAGGTGGGCTTGCGGGTAGCAGCTCTGGAGGCCGGTGACTTGTCGCTGGCGGGGCGCTGGTCAACGCGAAGCAAGCAGCAGCGGTTCGAGCAGGGAAAACAGGGGAGCGGCCGCAGGAGTACTTGCGCGCCAGCTTGCCGGTGGTCTCCTGTGGGGTGGCGCGGCGCCCTGGAGGCGGGGACGAGGCCGAGAACACGGGGAACGCGGCGCGGCAGGGGCCAGGCGCGGCGACAGCTTGCTGGCGAGGGGCGAGGTGGATGCAGGCGAGCGAGGCAGGGGAACTTGGCGCCGATTGTCGTTGTCCCCGCACACAGAAGGATTGGAGGCCGGTGAAGGCGCGAAGACCGGCGAGGGCTCCGGCGAGGTGGCCTCGGCGGGGACCAGCCGGAAGGGACTGGGATGGCGGGATCCAGCGGATCTGGGCACGGGGATGGAGCTCCAGTGGCGCGGGCGGGAAGCTTCAGGCAGCCATGGCGTTTCTTCTGCTGCGGACCATGAAAGGGCAAGAGAGGTCAGGATGGAGAGAGCACCGGGAAGGAGAGGAAAGAGGGCAGAGTGCAGGGGACGTCCTGGTGGTGCTTGCTCCGGCGAGCTCTGTCGTGGATGCGGCTGTCGGATTTCGGGTTCCGGCAGACCCTTGAGGTTCGAACACTGGGGTGCGCGCGGAGATTTCGCCTTCTACCTACCTGCACCCCCCCCCCCGCCTCGCTAAGATCTAAGCTATGAAAAGAACAACACAAGAGACACAGGGTTTATACTGGTTCGGGCCACCGTTGTGGTGTAATACCCTACTCCAGTGTGTGGTGTGGTGGATTGCCTCTTGGGCTAATGATGATGAGCAATACAAGGAAGAACAGCCTCGCGAGGGTCTGTTCTTGGCTGAGGGGATGAACTGCTAGGAGGAGTTCAGTCACCCTTCTCTCTCTCTCTCTCTCTCTCTCTCTCTCTCTTCTTGATTCTCTCTCCGATTTCGATCCCTCTACCCTGTGGGTGACTAGTCCTATTTATAGGCAAAGGCCCTGGGCCTCTTCCCAAATATTGAGCGGGAAGGGCGCCAACAATTGGCCATTTTGAAGGGGAACATCTGGTACACTTATCCTGACTAAAGTTGGTCCTCGCCTGCCAAAGGCTCTGGTGGTGACGCTGGCTTGGGCTCCACAATGACTTCCTCCCTGCCGTTGGACTAGTCTTGGTCTCGTTGCACCGAAACGGGTGCCTTTGCTTGATGCTCTCGCCTGTGCTTTCTCCCTTTGCACCAAAGAGGAAAGGAGGACACTGCGCGGGCTGGCGCCCGCCTGGCACTCTTGGTCGTCATGGCTTGCGTCAAGGGCACCTCGTGAGGTACCCCGCCTTGATCTCTGCACCTCCTCGCGAGCCAGCCTGATGAGGCCGTGCCTGAAGAAGCTCCATGTCGTCCGCCCCGCGAGGCTTGTGTTGGAAATATGCCCTAGAGGCAATAATAAAAGCATTATTATTATATTTCCTTGTTCATGATAATTGTCTTTATTCATGCTATAATTGTGTTATCCGGAAATCGTAATACATGTGTGAATAACATACACCAACATGTCCCTAGTGAGCCTCTAGTTGACTAGCTCGTTGATCAACAGATAGTCATGGTTTCCTGACTATGGACACTGGATGTCATTGATAACGAGATCACATCATTGGGAGAATGATGTGATGGACAAGACCCAATCCTAAACATAGCACAAGATCGTATAGTTCGTTTGCTAGAGTTTTCCAATGTCAAAGTATCTTTTCCTTAGACCATGAGATCGTGTAACTCCCGGATACCGTAGGAGTGCTTTGGGTATGCCAAACGTCACAACGTAACTGGGTGACTATAAAGGTAGACTACGGGTATCTCCGAAAGTGTCTGTTGGGTGACATGGATCAAGACTGGGATTTGTCACTCCGTATGACGGAGAGGTATCACTGGGCCCACTCGGTAATGCATCATCATAATGAGCTCAGAGTGACCAAGTGTCTGGTCACGGGATCATGCATTACGGTACGAGTAAAGTGACTTGCCGGTAACGAGATTGAACGAGGTATTGGGATACCGACGATCGAATCTCGGGCAAGTAACATATCGATAGACAAAGGGAATAGCGTACGGGATTGATTAAATCCTCGACATCGTGGTTCATCCGATGAGATCATCGTGGAGCATGTGGGAGCCAACATGGGTATCCAGATCCCGCTGTTGGTTATTGACCGGAGAGTCGTCTCGGTCATGTCTGCTTGTCTCCCGAACCCGTAGGGTCTACACACTTAAGGTTCGGTGATGCTAGGGTTATGAAGATATGTATATGCAGAAACCCGAATGTTGTTCGGAGTCCCTGATGAGATCCCGGACGTCACGAGGAGTTCCGGAATGGTCCGGAGGTAAAGAATTATATATAGGAAGTGCTATTTCGGGCATCGGGACAAGTTTCGGGGTTATCGGTATTGTACCGGGACCACCGGAAGGGTCCCGGGGGTCCACCGGGTGGGGCCACCTGTCCCGGGGGGCCACATGGGCTGTAGGGGGTGCGCCTTGGCCTAGATGGGCCAAGGGCACCAGCCCCTATAGGCCCATGCGTCTAGGGTTTCCCCCTAGGAGGAGTCCTAGTGGTGGAAGGCACCCCTAGGTGCCTTGGGGGGGAGGGAAACCTCCCCTTGGCCGCCGGCCATAGGAGATTGGATCTCCTAGGCTGCGCACCCCCCCCCCTTGGCACCCCTATATATAGTGGGGGAGAGGAGGGACCTAACACACCAGCCCCTGGCGCCTCCATCTCCCCCCGTTACGTCTCTCCCTCGTAGTCTCGGCGAAGCCCTGCTGCTGTGACGCCCTGCATCCACCACCACGCCGTCGTGCTGCTGGATCTTCATCAACCTCTCCTCCCCCCTTGCTGGATCAAGAAGGAGGAGACGTCTCCCGTCCCGTACGTGTGTTGAACACGGAGGTGCCGTCCGTTCAGCGCTGGTCATCGGTGATTTGGATCACGTCGAGTACGACTACATCATCACCGTTCTTTTGAACGCTTCCGTGCACGATCTACAAAGGTATGTAGATGCATCTAATCACTCGTTGCTAGATGAACTCCTAGATGATCTTGGTGAAACGAGTAGGAAAATTTTGTTTTCTGCAACGTTCCCCAATAGTGGCATCATGAGCTAGGTCTATGCGTAGTTCTTCTTGCGCGAGTAGAACACAATTTGTTGTGGGCGTAGATTTGTCAACTTTCTTGCCGTTACTAGTCCTTTCTTGCTTCAGCGGTATTGTGGGATGAAGCGGCCCGGACCAACCTTACACGTACGCTTACGTGAGACCGGTTCCACCGACTAACATGCACTAGTTGCATAAGGTGGCTGGCGGGTGTCTGTCTCTCCCACTTTAGTTGGAGCAGAATCGATGAACAGGGTCCTTATGAAGGGTAAATAGAAGTTGACAAATCACGTTGTGGCTTTAACGTAGGTAAGAAAACGTTCTTGCTAGAACCCTAATTCAGCCACGTAAAACTTGCAACAACAATTAGAGGACGTCTAACTTGTTTTTGCAGCAAGTGGTTTGTGATATGATATGGCCAAAGTTGTGATGAATGATGAATGATCTATATGTGATGTATGAGATGTTCATGCTATTGTAATAGGAATCACGACTTGCATGTCGATGAGTATGACAACCGGCAGGAGCCATAGGAGTTGTCTTTATTCTTTTATATGACCTGCGTGTCATCAAGAAACGCCATGTAAATTACTTTACTTTATTGCTAAACGCGTTAGCCATAGTAGTAGAAGTAATAGTTGGCGAGCAACTTCATGGAGACACGATGATGGAGATCATGATGATGGAGATCATGGTGTCAAGCCGGTGACAAGATGATCATGGAGCCCCAAGATGGAGATCAAAGGAGCTATGTGATATTGGCCATATCATGTCACGTTTATTATTTGATTGCATGTGATGTTTATCATGTTTTGCATCTTGTTTACTTAGAACGACGGTAGTAAATAAGATGATCCCTCACAATAAATTCAAGAAGTGTTCCCCCTAACTGTGCACCGTTGCGACAGTTCGCTGTTTCAAAACACCACGTGATGATCGGGTGTTTTATTCAGACGTTCACATACAACGGGTGTAAGACAGATTTACACATGCAAACACTTAGGTTGACTTGACGAGCCTAGCATGTACAGACATGGCCTCGGAACACAGAAGACCGAAAGGTCGAGCATGAGTCGTATAGAAGATACGATCAACATGAAGATGTTCACCGATGTTGACTAGTCCGTCTCACGTGATGATCGGACACGGTCTAGTTAACTCGGATCATGTAATACTTAGATGACTGGAGGGATGTCTAATCTAAGTGGGAGTTCACTAATAATTTGATTAGTTGAACTTAATTATCATGAACTTAGTCTAAATATTTTACAATATGTCTTGTAGATCAAATGGCCAACGTAGTCCTCAACTTCAACGCGTTCCTAGAGAAAACTAAGCTGAAAGACGATGGCAGCAACTATACGGACTGGGTCCGGAACCTGAGGATCATCCTCATAGCTGCCAAGAAAGATTATGTCCTACAAGCACCGCTTGGTGACGCACCCGTTCTCCCTGCAGAACAAGATGTTATGAACGCTTGGCAGGCACGTTTCGATGACTACTCCCTCGTTCAGTGCGGCATGCTTTACAGCCTAGAGCCGGGGCTCCAAAAGCGTTTTGAGAGACATGGAGCATATGAGATGTTCGAAGAGCTGAAAATGGTTTTCCAAGCTCATGCCCGGGTCGAGAGATATGAAGTCTCCGACAAATTCTTCAGCTGTAAGATGGAGGAAAACAGTTCTGTCAGTGAGCACATACTCACTATGTCTGGGTTGCATAACCGCTTGACTCAGCTGGGAGTTAATCTCCCGGATGATGCGGTCATTGACAGAATCCTCCAGTCGCTTCCACCAAGCTACAAGAGCTTTGTGATGAACTTCAATATGCAGGGGATGGAAAAGACCATTCCTGAAGTATTTGCTATGCTGAAATCAGCAGAGGTAGAAGTCAGGAAGGAACATCAAGTGTTGATGGTCAATAAAACCACTAAGTTCAAGAAAGGCAAGGGTAAAAAGAACTTCAAGAAGGACGGCAAGGAGGTTGCCGCGCCCGGCAAGCAAGCTGCCGGGAAGAAGCCAAAGAATGGACCCAAGCCCGAGACTGAGTGCTTTTATTGCAAGGGAAGCGGTCACTGGAAGCGGAACTGCCCTAAGTACTTAGCGGATAAGAAGGCCGGCAAAACAAAAGGTATATGTGATATACATGTAATTGATGTGTACCTTACTAGTGCCCGTAGTGGCTCCTGGGTATTTGATACCGGTGCAGTTGCTCACATTTGTAACTCAAAGCAGGGGCTGCGGAATAAGCGGAAACTGGCAAAGGACGAGGTGACGATGCGCGTCGGGAATGGTTCCAAGGTCAATGTGATCGCCGTCGGCACGCTACCTCTGCATCTCCCTTCGGGATTAGTTTTAAACCTTAATAATTGTTATTTAGTGCCAGCTTTGAGCATGAACATTGTATCGGGATCTCGTTTAATTCGAGATGGCTACTCTTTTAAATCTGAGAATAATGGTTGTTCCATTTTTATGAGAGATATGTTTTATGGTCATGCTCCTATGGTGAATGGTTTATTCTTTATGAATCTCGAACGTGATGCTACACATGTTCATAATGTGAGTACCAAAAGAAGTAAGGTTGATAATGATAGTCCCACATACTTGTGGCACTGCCGCCTTGGTCACATAGGTGTCAAACGCATGAAGAAGCTCCATGCTGATGGACTTTTAGAGTCTCTTGATTATGAATCATTTGACACGTGCGAACCATGCCTTATGGGTAAAATGACCAAGACTCCGTTCTCAGGAACAATGGAGCGAGCAACCGACTTATTGGAAATCATACATACTGATGTGTGCGGTCCGATGAGTGTTGAGGCTCGCGGTGGCTATCGTTATGTTCTCACCCTCACTGATGATTTAAGTAGGTATGGGTATATCTACTTAATGAAACACAAGTCTGAAACCTTTGAAAAGTTCAAGGAATTTCAGAGTGAGGTTGAAAATCAACGTGACAGGAAAATCAAGTTTCTACGATCAGATCGTGGAGGAGAATACTTGAGTCACGAGTTTGGGGCACACTTAAGAAAATGTGGAATAGTTTCACAACTCACGCCGCCTGGAACACCTCAGCGTAATGGTGTGTCCGAACGTCGTAATCGCACTCTGTTAGATATGGTGCGATCTATGATGTCTCTTACCGATTTACCGCTTTCTTTTTGGGGCTATGCTTTAGAGACTGCCGCATTCACTTTAAATAGGGCTCCGTCGAAATCCGTTGAGACGACACCGTATGAATTATGGTTTGGGAAGAAACCTAAGCTGTCGTTTCTAAAAGTTTGGGGATGCGATGCTTATGTCAAGAAACTTCAACCTGAAAAGCTCGAACCCAAGTCGGAAAAATGCGTCTTCATAGGATACCCAAAAGAAACTATTGGGTACACCTTCTACCTCAGATCCGAAGGCAAGATCTTTGTTGCCAAGAATGGGTCCTTTCTGGAGAAAGAGTTTCTCTCGAAAGAAGTAAGTGGGAGGAAAGTAGAGCTTGATGAAGTATTACCTCTTGAACCGGAAAATGGCGCAACTCAAGAAAATGTTCCTGAGGTGCCTGCACCGACTAGAGAGGAAGTTAATGACAATGATCAAGATACTTCTGATCAAGCCCCTACTGAAATTCGAAGGTCCACAAGGACACGTTCCGCACCAGAGTGGTACGGCAACCCTGTCTTGGAAATCATGCTGTTAGACAACGGTGAACCTTCGAACTATGAAGAAGCGATGGCGGGCCCGGATTCCGACAAATGGCTAGAAGCCATGAAATCCGAGATAGGATCCATGTATGAAAACAAAGTATGGACTTTGACTGACTTGCCCGTTGAGCGGCGAGCCATAGAAAATAAATGGATCTTTAAGAGAAGACAGACGCGGATGGTAATGTGACCATCTATAAAGCTCGGCTTGTCGCTAAGGGTTATCGACAAGTTCAAGGGGTTGACTACGATGAGACTTTCTCACCGGTAGCGAAGCTGAAGTCCGTCCGAATCATGTTAGCAATTGCCGCATTCTATGATTACGAAATATGGCAAATGGACGTCAAAACGGCATTCCTTAATGGTTTCCTTAAGGAAGAATTGTATATGATGCAGCCGGAAGGTTTTGTCGATCCTAAGAATGCTGACAAAGTGTGCAAGCTCCAACGCTCGATTTATGGGCTGGTGCAAGCATCTCGGAGTTGGAACATTCGCTTTGATGAGATGATCAAAGCGTTTGGGTTTACACAGACTTATGGAGAAGCCTGCGTTTACAAGAAAGTGAGTGGGAGCTCTGTAGCATTTCTCATATTATATGTAGATGACATACTGTTGATGGGAAATGATATAGAACTCTTGGACAGCATCAAGGCCTACTTGAATAAAAGTTTTTCAATGAAGGACCTTGGAGAAGCTGCTTATATATTAGGCATCAAAATCTATAGAGATAGATCGAGACGCCTCATAGGTCTTTCACAAAGCACATACCTTGATAAGATATTGAAGAAGTTCAATATGGATCAATCCAAGAAGGGGTTCTTGCCTGTGTTACAAGGTGTGAAATTGAGCTCAGCTCAATGTCCGACCACGGCAGAAGATATAGAAGAGATGAGCGTCATCCCCTATGCCTCAGCCATAGGTTCTATTATGTATGCCATGCTGTGTACCAGACCTGATGTTAACCTTGCCGTCAGTTTGGTAGGAAGGTACCAAAGTAATCCCGGCAAGGAACACTGGACAGCGGTCAAGAATATCCTGAAGTACCTGAAAAGGACTAAGGAAATGTTTCTCGTTTATGGAGGTGACGAAGAGCTCGTCGTAAAGGGTTACGTCGACGCTAGCTTCGACACAGATCTGGATGACTCTAAGTCACAAACCGGATACGTGTATATTTTGAATGGTGGGGCAGTAAGCTGGTGCAGTTGCAAGCAAAGCGTCGTGGCGGGATCTACATGTGAAGCGGAGTACATGGCAGCCTCGGAGGCAGCACATGAAGCAATATGGGTGAAGGAGTTCATCACCGACCTAGGAGTCATACCCAATGCGTCGGGGCCGATCAAGCTCTTCTGTGACAACACTGGAGCTATTGCACTTGCCAAGGAGCCCAGGTTTCACAAGAAGACAAGGCACATCAAGCGTCGCTTCAACTCCATTCGTGAAAATGTTCAAGATGGAGACATAGAGATTTGTAAAGTACATACGGACCTGAATGTAGCAGATCCGTTGACTAAACCTCTCCCTAGAGCAAAACATGATCAACACCAGAATTCCATGGGTGTTCGATTCATCACAATGTAACTAGATTATTGACTCTAGTGCAAGTGGGAGACTGTTGGAAATATGCCCTAGAGGCAATAATAAAAGCATTATTATTATATTTCCTTGTTCATGATAATTGTCTTTATTCATGCTATAATTGTGTTATCCGGAAATCGTAATACATGTGTGAATAACAGACACCAACATGTCCCTAGTGAGCCTCTAGTTGACTAGCTCGTTGATCAACAGATAGTCATGGTTTCCTGACTATGGACACTGGATGTCATTGATAACGAGATCACATCATTGGGAGAATGATGTGATGGACAAGACCCAATCCTAAACATAGCACAAGATCGTATAGTTCGTTTGCTAGAGTTTTCCAATGTCAAAGTATCTTTTCCTTAGACCATGAGATCGTGTAACTCCCGGATACCGTAGGAGTGCTTTGGGTATGCCAAACGTCACAACGTAACTGGGTGACTATAAAGGTAGACTACGGGTATCTCCGAAAGTGTCTGTTGGGTGACATGGATCAAGACTGGGATTTGTCACTCCGTATGACGGAGAGGTATCACTGGGCCCACTCGGTAATGCATCATCATAATGAGCTCAGAGTGACCAAGTGTCTGGTCACGGGATCATGCATTACGGTACGAGTAAAGTGACTTGCCGGTAACGAGATTGAACGAGGTATTGGGATACCGACGATCGAATCTCGGGCAAGTAACATATCGATAGACAAAGGGAATAGCGTACGGGATTGATTAAATCCTCGACATCGTGGTTCATCCGATGAGATCATCGTGGAGCATGTGGGAGCCAACATGGGTATCCAGATCCCGCTGTTGGTTATTGACCGGAGAGTCGTCTCGGTCATGTCTGCTTGTCTCCCGAACCCGTAGGGTCTACACACTTAAGGTTCGGTGACGCTAGGGTTATGAAGATATGTATATGCAGAAACCCGAATGTTGTTCGGAGTCCCGGATGAGATCCCGGACGTCACGAGGAGTTCCGGAATGGTCCGGAGGTAAAGAATTATATATAGGAAGTGCTATTTCGGGCATCGGGACAAGTTTCGGGGTTATCGGTATTGTACCGGGACCACCGGAAGGGTCCCGGGGGTCCACCGGGTGGGGCCACCTGTCCCGGGGGGGCACATGGGCTGTAGGGGGTGCGCCTTGGCCTAGATGGGCCAAGGGCACCAGCCCCTATAGGCCCATGCGCCTAGGGTTTCCCCCTAGGAGGAGTCCTAGTGGTGGAAGGCACCCCTAGGTGCCTTGGGGGGGAGGGAAACCTCCCCTTGGCCGCCGGCCATAGGAGATTGGATCTCCTAGGCTGCGCACCACCCCCCCTTGGCACCCCTATATATAGTGGGGGAGAGGAGGGACCTAACACACCAGCCCCTGGCGCCTCCATCTCCCCCCGTTACGTCTCTCCCTCGTAGTCTCGGCGAAGCCCTGCTGCTGTGACGCCCTGCATCCACCACCACGCCGTCGTGCTGCTGGATCTTCATCAACCTCTCCTCCCCCCTTGCTGGATCAAGAAGGAGGAGACGTCTCCCGTCCCGTACGTGTGTTGAACGCGGAGGTGCCGTCCGTTCGGCGCTGGTCATCGGTGATTTGGATCACGTCGAGTATGACTACATCATCACCGTTCTTTTGAACGCTTCCGTGCGCGATCTACAAAGGTATGTAGATGCATCTAATCACTCGTTGCTAGATGAACTCCTAGATGATCTTGGTGAAACGAGTAGGAAAATTTTTGTTTTCTGCAACGTTCCCCAACAGCTTGGCCCCTCGCGAGGGTCTTGGGTGTGTGTTGATGAAGATGGGCCGTGATGGGCCCCCCTTTGAGCCACGCCGCAGGCCGCAGACAGGCAAGTCTGGGGACCCCCGTTCCCAGAACACCGACAGTAGCCCCCGGGCCCAAGGCGCGCCCGGACTTGGCCGTGCAGGAAGGCGAAAGGGCAAGAGCGAAGCGCTGCGGGCCCTAACAGCCTGCGGCCTTGGGCGCCGCGTGGCGGTTGATTGGACGTGGGCGTCTCCACTTCCCCACGGCGCCTCGGCAACTGCACGGATTGGACAAGTCCCTGCATGCATAGCGGGTCATGATTACCTGCAACCGTGGAGGTCGGCGGTTGGCCTTCGCCGGCCATAAGTACGGAACGGCGCGCGCCCTTCCAGTACATCCCTTCTTGCTTCTCCTTCTTCCCGGTCCTTGCTCCGTCTTGCTGCGATGGCTCCGATCCACTGGTTCTTGGCGGCAGAGAAGGGAAAGGCTCCCCGAGAGGAACCAGACCCGCTCCCGTCGAAGAAACGGCTCGCCCTCCACGGCCGAGACGAGGGGGCCCATCAGGTGGTGTCGAGGCCCTGGTGCGAGCGGCCACCGCCAGGGTTCCCGCTTCCCTTGTACGCCCACATCGAGGGCTCTGAAGGATTCGATGCCGATCGCCACGGGCGGCGCCGCCGTCGGCGCCGACGGGTCACGAAGATGTGGGTCGTCCCTCCTGGGGTCCACACCGAGGGCTCCTCCCGAGAGTTCGTGCTCCACGCCGCCATGCCTCCTCAGTCTTGGATTTGCCTTCCTCCCTTCTTCGTCTCCATCATCCCGCAGGGAGAACTCCTGGAGCTTTGGCTGCAGCACGCCGGCTGCAGCACCCTCGCGACCGAGGCAGAGGTTGCGGTCGTTGCCCCGGGCGAGGTCTTCATGACTCGAGGCTGGAGCGAAATCGCCCGGGTTTGCAGGACAAGAGGCGCCTTCGCGATCCACTTGGAGTACGACGGTGCTTCGGTGATGTTCTTCGAGGTCTTCGATGCGAACGGGCGCCGGCTGGAGTGCTGCCCCGGGAGAGGTGGTCGGGACCCTGCTACGGAGAGGGCTGGTCCCGCCGATCGTTCCCTTGGCGGCTCCTCAGGCGGCGGAGGCGTCGGAGGTTCCAGCGACTCCGGCGAGCTCTTCGCGACTCCGTAGACGAGCGACGACAGCTATGAGCACCCGAGCCGGTGCCGCTCCTAGAGCAGGGCAGGCTCGTCAGGCCGTCGCCGACTCTGATCTGGATGGGGTTGGCGCCGGTGCTTGACGGCCCACTGTTGATGATGGCATCTTTTACAGGGGCGCGTGTAGTTAGCGTCCTTTTAGGATCTGTTCCCTGCGAGGAATCAAAGACGCGTCCCGTGGGGGCTTGTAAGGTGCCTGTGATCCTGTTTTGTTAATATAACCCTTGTCGTAGAATTGTGCGAGTTGCTCATTCCGTCTTAGCTCAGTTCTCCCTTTCGAACCTCACGAGGGCTTGGTGCTCTGCACCGATAGGTCCCAGTCCCAAGGCGGCTTCCGCCGTCGCTAGTATCCCAGGTCGCGATGCCGTAGTCAAGGCCAGGAGGTGAGTGACCCGGGGTCCGGTAAGAGCCCCTGAGTCGCGATGCTCAGGAGGTCCCCTTTGGCGCTCAAGCAGCCGTCGTTCGGTGAGAAAGGAGAGCGGCGTCGCTAACACGGGATTGAATTAGGTGCGGGGATGGTGCCACGGTAGCTGGTGCTTCCGGGTGGTGACTTATCTCAAGAATCAGGGACCGCTCTCTGATGTGTCGCCGGGTCCGTGCATCGGCAGGCGTGAGGTTGCTCGGCGAGGTCCTCGTGTGTCCCTCCCCTCTCGCCTTTGCTCCCCTTTCTGCTCTACGACCTCGGGTCCCGGCCCTCGAGCGAGTCTCAGCCGTCGCTGGTATGCCAGGTCGCGATGTCGTGGACAAGGCCAGAGGGTGAGGGCTGGAGAGCCAGTAGGAGCCCTGAGTCGCGATGCTCAGGCACCCCCCCTTTAACGTGCAAGCGGTTCGCGTGGATGAGAGTGAAGGAGACACCGCCAGGGCCTCGCCTGACGCAGCTCCTTTAGGAGATCCTGTAGACCCATCATAGAAAGAACAAGGGGTTGCCATGACAATTAACAGTCAGCCGTTGGTTGCTTCTGAGGGACGATGAGGCACTGAAGGCTTGACGAGGTGGCGCCATGCGGGGCTGCCGCGGCCAGAGCTCAGCCATTCAGATTTGTCGATGTTGCAGGGACGGACCCATGCACAAGCGTCGTGCCATTTGGGAGCAGCTTTGTCAGTTGGCGTCAGTTGAACGGGCAACTAGGTCAAACACATTAGCCGCGAAGGAGTGGATTCATTCAAATAAATGCTGGGAAGGCGGACATCACTGGGTCAGGCCCGAGCGACTTGGGGATGATGTAGCCCATGGGGCGCCCCCAACAAAGTAAGCTAACAACATGAAATAAAAGGGATACATGCCACAGGGACGGACCCACGCGGCCTGGGAATAATGCAGCCCTGGGGGGCGCTCCCAGCTGGAAATGAAACTTGAAAGATGTCACCTGATGATGTTGACGACAAAGGAGTGCTGGTGTAGCAGACTCGGTGGGCTGCGGAAGCCGATCCTCACGAGCCCCCAGGCCCAGGGGCCTCGGGAGGCTCCGGAGGCGCTGGTGGCTCCTTGCAGACCATCTCCATCTCCGCCAGGGCTGCGGAACGCATGGCCTCTTGAGCCTCCATGATGCCCCTCATGAGGTGCTGGTACGCGGCAGCCGCGTTCGGCAAGCCGTAAGGCATGCGAACGTAGCTGTGGGGTGGACCTTCGTAGCGCCCCACTCGCGAGGGCCAGAGGCGCTCCAGAGAGGCGACTCGATTGAGCCCTGGTATGTCGATGCAGAAGCGCAGCCCACCATCCTCGCCTGGATGGGGAGCCACAGCTGGTAGGCGGCGGCCGCCTTTCATGACTCTTGACTCCTGTAGCTCCTGAATGGCCTTGCTGACGAACTCCTGATGGTCTGACCCTCCTTGCCTTACTCCTTCTTGAGGGAAACGTGCTTTGAAACACGCCTCCATGTGGTGCCCAAGCGCCTCCCTCGTGACCTTAGCCAGGTCGGTGGCCCTCCAGGGGAGAGCCCCCGAGCCCTGCCTGAGGAGGGTGCCGGGCGCGCTTTCCTATGCGATGGAAGGAGGTTCCCCCTGGGCAGGCACGGGCCCTGAGGGGCCTGCCTCCTGAGGGGCTGGGCCGGACGATGTCTTCTTTTTCTTGGGGGGCGGTCTCGGGAAGCCTCCTGCTTCCGCGATCCGGGTCTTCCAGTGATGCGGTCTGAAAAGCTCGTTCCAGGGAACACACCGCGTCCTTCTCTTCACATGGCACCGTGATGACTCCGCCACTTCCTGTCATCTTGAGGACGTTGTAGCCGTGATGAGTTACGGCCATGAACTTGGCCGGCGTTGGGTACCCAAGGATGGCGTTGTACGGCAGGCGAATGTGAGCGACGTCGAAGTCGATGAGCTCGGTGCGGTAGTTGTCGCGTGCCCCGAAGGTGACAGGGAGGCGGACCTGCCCAATCAGGACCGTGGAGCCGTCGGTGACTTCAGAGAAAGGCTTGGTTGGCTGAAGCTGGCTGTAGGGCACTTGGAGATTGTTGAATGTTTCCACGGACAGGACGTTGAGCCCTGCCCCGCCATCGATGAGGGTCCTGGTGACCACCACGTTGCCGATGATTGGGGAACAAAGCATTGGGAGGACTCCGGCTGTGGCCGCACACTTGAGCTGATCTGCTGAGCTGAACGTGATGGCGCACGCCGACCACCTAAGAGGGCGCGTGGCTTCGAGCTTGGGGAGGACTGCATTCACTTCGTGGGCGAACTGCTTGAAGATGCGTTGAGAGGCTGGGGCTTGAGCCCCGCCCAGGATGCAGGCGATCGCGCGCGGCTCCTGGAAGCCCCCAGCCCCCTCGTCCTGATGGCGGTCCTCGTTTCTCCTTGGCTGCGGCGGCAGCGGAGGAAGACCTGCGTTGCCTTGCGGGCGATCCTCGCGAGGCTGATCCCTCCAGTCTCCCTCGCGAGGCGAGTCTTGCCAGCGATCCTCGCGAGGTCGATCGCGCCACCCTTGGCGCGGGCAGCGGTCTTCCCAGCGTCCTGCGCTCCTTCCTCCTCCTCGACCGTAGCCCCGGTCACCGTGGTCGGGGCGACGGCCGATCCTTCCTTCTCGCACGGCTCGGAGTGTTGGAAATATGCCCTAGAGGCAATAATAAAAGTGTTATTATTATATTTCCTTGTTCATGATAATTGTCTTTTATTCATGCTATAACTGTATTATCCGAAAATCGTAATACACGTGTGAATACATAGACCACAATATGTCCCTAGTGAGCCTCTAGTTGACTAGCTCGTTGTGATCAACAGATAGTCATGGTTTCCTGGCTATGGACATTGGATGTTGTTGATAACGGGATCACATCATTAGGAGAATGATGTGATGGACAAGACCCAATCCTAAGCCTAGAACAAAGATCGTGTAGTTCGTATGCTAGAGCTTTGCCAATGTCAAGTATCTCTTCCTTTGACCATGAGATCGTGTAACTCCTGGATACCGTAGGAGTGCTTTGGGTGTATCAAACGTCACAACGTAACTGGGTGACTATAAAGGTGCACTACAGGTATCTCCGAAAGTATCTATTGTTTTATGCGGATCGAGACTGGGATTTGTCACTCCGTGTAAATGGAGAGGTATCTCTGGGCCCACTCGGTAGGACATCATCATATGCGCAATGTGACCAAGGAGTTGATCACGGGATGATGTGTTACGGAACGAGTAAAGTGACTTGCCGGTAACGAGATTGAACAAGGTATCGGTATACCGGCGATCGAATGTCGGGCAAGTAACATACCGATAGACAAAGGGAATTGAATACGGGATTGATTAAGTCCTTGACATCGTGGTTCATCCGATGAGATCATCGTGGAACATGTGGGAGCCAACATGGGTATCCAGATCCCGCTGTTGGTTATTGACCGGAGAACGTCTCGGTCATGTCTGCATGTCTCCCGAACCCGTAGGGTCTACACACTTAAGGTTCGATGACGCTAGGGTTATAAAGGAAGCTTGTATGTGGTTACCGAATGTTGTTCGGAGTCCCGGATGAGATCCCGGACGTCACGAGGAGTTCCGGAATGGTCCGGAGGTAAAGATTTATATATAGGAAGTCCTGTTTCGGCCATCGGGACAAGTTTCGGGGTCATCGGTATTGTACCGGGACAACCAGAAGGGTCCCGGGGGCCCACCGGGTGGGGCCACCTGCCCCGGGGGGCCACATGGGCTGTAGGGGGTGCGCCTTGGCCTACATGGGCCAAGGGCACCAGCCCCAAGAGGCCCATGCGCCTGGGGAAACCCTAAAGGAAGAGTCCCAGCAGGGGAAGGCACCTCCTAGGTGCCTTGGGGGGGGGAGGACTCCTCCCCTGGCCGCCGCCCCCTTGGAGATTGGATCTCCTAGGGGCTGGTGCACCCCCCCCCCTTGGGATCCCTATATATAGTGGGGTAGGAGGGCCTCTCCCAAACATACCTTATGCCTTTGGTGCAGCCCCTCCCTCTCTCCCAAGTTCTTCTCCTCTCCCGTGGTGCTTGGCGAAGCCCTGCGGGATTGCCACGCTCCTCCACCACCACCACGCCGTTGTGCTGCTGTTGGATGGAGTCTTCCTCAACCTCTCCCTCTCTCCTTGCTGGATCAAGGCGTGGGAGACGTCACCGGGCTGTACGTGTGTTGAACGCGGAGGTGCCGTCCGTTCGGCACTTGATCATCGGTGATTTGAATCACGACGAGTACGACTCCATCAACCCCGTTCACTTGAACGCTTCCGCTTAGCGATCTACAAGGGTATGTAGATGCACTCTCCTTCTACTCGTAGCTGGTCTCTCCATAGATAGATCTTGGTGACGCGTAGGAAAATTTTGAATTTCTGCTACGTTCCCCAACAGTGGCATCATGAGCTAGGTCTATTGCGTAGATTCTTTGCACGAGTAGAACACAAAGTAGTTGTGGGCGTTGATGTTGTTTAATATGCTTACCGTTACTAGTCCAATCTTGTTTCGACGGTATTGTGGGATGAAGCGGCCCGAACCGACCTTACACGTACTCTTACGTGAGACAGGTTCCACCGATTGACATGCACTTGGTGCATAAGGTGGCTAGCGGGTGCCAGTCTCTCCCACTTTAGTCGGAACGGATTCGATGAAAAGGGTCCTTATGAAGGGTAAATAGCAATTGGCATATCACGTTGTCGTTTTGCGTAGGTAAGAAACGTTCTTGCTAGAAACCCATAGCAGCCACGTAAAACATGCAACAACAATTAGAGGACGTCTAACTTGTTTTTGCAGGGTATGCTATGTGATGTGATATGGCCAAAAGGATGTGATGAATGATATGTGATGTATGAGATTGATCATGTTCTTGTAATAGGATTCACGACTTGCATGTCGATGAGTAAGACAACCGGCAGGAGCCATAGGAGTTGTCTTTATTTTTTGTATGACCTGCGTGTCATTAAAGAACGCTATGTAAACTACTTTACTTTATTGCTAAACGCGTTAGCCATAGAAGTAGAAGTAGTCGTTGGCGTGACAACTTCATGAAGACACGATGATGGAGATCATGATGATGGAGATCATGGTGTCATGCCGGTGACGATGATGATCATGGAGCCCCGAAGATGAAGATCAAAAGGAGCAAAATGATATTGGCCATATCATGTCACTATTTGATTGCATGTGATGTTTATCATGTTTATGCATCTTGTTTACTTAGGACGACGGTAGTAAATAAGATGATCCCTTACAAAAATTTCAAGAAGTGTTCTCCCCTAACTGTGCACCGTTGCTACAGTTCGTCGCTTCTAAGCACCACGTGATGATCGGGTGTGATGGATTCTTACGTTCACATACAACGGGTGTAAGACAGTTTTACACAGCGAAAACACTTAGGGTTAACTTGACGAGCCTAGCATGTGCAGACATGGCCTCGGAACACGGAGACCGAAAGGTCAAGCATGAGTCGTATGGTAGATACGATCAACATGAAGATGTTCACCGATGATGACTAGTCCGTCTCACGTGATGATCGGACACGGCCTAGTTGACTCGGATCATGTGATCACTTAGATGACCAGAGGGATGTCTATCTGAGTGGGAGTTCATAAGATGAACTTAATTATCTTGAACATAGTCAAAAGACCTTTTTGCAAATTATGTTGTAGCTCGCGCTTTAGTTCTACTGTTTTAGATATGTTCCTAGAGAAAATATAGTTGAAAGTTGATAGTAGCAATTATGCGGACAGTAGAAAGCTTATGTCCTTAATGCACTGCTCAGTGTGCTGAACCCCAAACGTCGTTTGTGGATGTTGCGAACATCGGACATACATGTTTTGATAACTACGTGATAGTTCAGTTAAACGGTTTAGAATTGAGGCACCAAAGATGTTTTTGAAACATCGCGAAACATATGAGATGTTTTGAGGGTTGAAATTGGGATTTCAGGCTCGTGCCCATGTCAAGAGGTATAAGACCTCCGACGATTTTCTTAGCCTACAAACTAAGGGAGAAAAAGCTCAATTGTTGAGCTTGTGCTCAGATTGTCTGAGCACAACAATCACTTGAATCAAGTGGGAGTTGATCTTCCAGATGAGATAGTGATGTTTCTCCAAAGACATTGCCACCAAGCTACTAGAGCTTCGTGATGAACTATAACATATCAGGGATAGATATGATGATCCTTTGAAGTATTCGCGATGTTTGACACCGCGAAAGTAGAAATCAAGAAGGAGCATCAATTGTTGATGGTTGGTGAAACCGCTAGTTTCAAGAAGGGCAAGGGCAAGAAGGGATACTTCATGGAACGGCAAATCAGCTGCTGCACCAATGAAGAAACCCAAGGTTGAACCCAAACCCAAGACTAAGTGCTTCTGTAATAAGGGGAACAGTCACTAGAGCAGAATTACCCTAGATACTTGGTAGATGAGAAGGCTGGCAAGGTCGATAGAAGTATATTGGATATACATTATGTTAATGTGTACTTTACTAGTACTCCTAGTAGCACCAGGGTATTAGATACCGGTTTGGTTGCTAAGTGTTAGTAACTCGAAATAAAAGCTACGGAATAAAACGGAGACTAGCTAAAGGTGAGTTGACGATATGTGTTGGAAGTGTTTCCAAGTTTGATGTGATCTAACATCGCACGCTCCCTCTACCATCAAGATTAGTATTAAACCTGAATAAGTGCTCTTGCACCTAAAGGAATGGTTTATTGAATTTTGATCGTAGGGATACACATTTTCATGCCAAAAGATATAAGATAGTAATGATAGTACCACTTACTTGTGGCACTGCCATGTAAGTCATAATGGTATAAAACGCATGAAGAAGCTCCATGTTGATGGATCTTTGGACTCACTCGTTTTGAAAAGTTTGAGACATGCGAACCATGTCTATTGGTGTATATGCATGAAGAAACTCCATGCAAATGGACCGTTTGGACTCACTTGATTTTGAATCACTTGAGATTTGCAAATCATACCACATGGACAAGATGACTGAAAAGCCTCACTTTCAGTAAAATGGAACAAGATAGCAACTTGTTGGAAGCAACACATTTTGATGTGTGCAGTCCAATGAGTGCTGAGGCATGCAGTGAATATCGTTATGTTCTTACTTCACAGATGATTCGAGTAGATGTAGAGAATATTTACTTGATGAAACACAAGTCTGAATTATTGAATGGTTCAAGTAATTTCAGAGTGAAGTAGGAGATCATTGTGACAAGAGGATAAAATGTCTATGATACGATCATAGAGATGAATATCTAAGTTACGAGTTTTGGCACACAATTAAGACATTGTGGAAATTGTTTCATAATTAATACCGCCTGGAACACCATAGTGTGATGGTGTGTCCGAACATCATAGTTGCACCCTATTGGATATGGTGCGTACCATGATGTCTCTTATCCAATTACCACTATCATTCATGGGTTAGGCATTAGAGACAACCACATTCACTTTAAATAGGGCACCACATAATTCCGTTGAGATGACACCGTATGAATTATGGTTTAGAGAAACCTAAGTTGTCGTTTCTTGAAAGTTTGGGGCTGCGACGCTTATGTGGAAAAGTTTCAGGATTGATAAGCTCGAACCCAAAGCGGATAAAATGCATCTTCATAGGACACCCAAAACAGTTGGGTATACCTCCTAATTCAGATCCGAAAGCAATATGGATTGTTTCTAGAATCGGGTCCTTTCTCGAGGAAAAGTTTCTCTTGAAAGAATTGAGTGGGAGGATGGTGGAGACTTGATGAGGTTATTGAACCGTCTCTTCAACTAGTGTGTGGCAAGGCACAGGAAGTTGTTCCTGTGGCACCTACACCAATTGAAGTGGAAGCTTATGATATTGATCATGAAACTTCGGATCAAGTCACTACCAAACCTCGTGGGATGACAAGGATGCGTACTACTTCAGAGTGGTACGTAATCCTGTCTTGAAAGTCATGTTGCTAGACAACAATGAACCTACGAGCTATGGAGAAACGATGGTGGGCCCGGATTCCGATAAATGGCTTGAGGCCATAAAATCCGAGAGAGGATCCATGTATGAAAACAAAGTGTAGACTTTGGCAGAACGGCTCGATGGTCGTAAGGCTAATGAGTACAGATGGATTTCAAAAGGAAGACGGACAATGATGGTAAATGTCACCATTAAGAAAGCTCGACTTGTCGTTAAGATGTTTTCCGACAAGTTCAAGGAGTTGACTACGATGAGATTTTCTCACTCGTAGCGATGCTAAGAGTCTGTTGGAATTATATTAGCGATAGCTGCATTTATGAAATCTGGCAGATGGATGTCAAGACAAGTTTCCTTACTAGTTTTCGTAAGGAAAGGTTGTATGCAATACAATCAGAAAAGTTTTGTCGATCCTAAGGATGCTAAAAGGTATGCTAGCTCCAGCGATCCTTTTAAGGACTGGAGTAAGCATCTCGGAGTTGGAATGTACGCTTTGATGAGATGATCAAAGATTTTGGATTTATACAAAGTTTATAAGAAACTTGTACTTCCAAAGAAGTGAGTGGGAGCACTATAGAATTTCTGATGAGTATATGTTGTTGACATATTGATGATCAGAAATGATGTAGAATTTCTAGAAAGCATATAGGGTTATTTGAAAGGTGTTTTTCAATAGAAAACCTGGATTAAACTACTTGAGCATTAAGCATCAAGATCTATAAGGATAGATCAAAACGCTTAATGGTACTTTCAAATGAGCACATACCTTGACATGATCTTGAAGGTGTTCAAGATGAACCAGTCAAAGAAGGAGTTCTTGCCTGAGTTGTAAGGTACGAAGTTAAGACTTAAAGCTCGACCACGGCAGAATAGAGAGAAAGGACGAAGGTCGTCCCGTATGCTTAAGACGTAGGCTCTTCAGTATGCCATGCTGAGTACCGCACCTGAAGTGTGCCTTGCCATGAGTCAGTCAAGGGGTACAAGAGTGATCCAAGAATGGTTCACAGGACAGCGGTCAAAGTTATCCTTAGTAACTAGTGGACTAAGGAATTTTCTCGATTATGGAGGTGGTAAAAGAGTTCGTCGTAAAGGTTACGACGATGCAAGCTTGACACCTATCCGGATAGCTCTGAGTAGAGAGACCGGATACATATAATGGAGCAATAATTTAGAATAGCTCAAAGTAGAACAGTTATTTGGAATAGCTCCAAATAGAGCGTGGTAGCTGCATCTAGGAGATGACATAGAGATTTGTAAAGCACACACGGATCTGAAAGGTTCAGACCCGTTGACTAAAACCTCTCTCACAAGCAACATGATCAAACATAAAACTCATTGAGTGTTAATCACATAGTGATGTGAACTAGACTACTGACTCTAGTAAACTCTTGGGTATTAGTCACATGGCGATGTGACCTGTGAGTGTTAATCACATGGCGATGTGAACTGGATTATTGACTCTAGTGCAAGTGGGAGACTGTTGGAAATATGCCCTAGAGGCAATAATAAAAGTGTTATTATTATATTTCCTTGTTCATGATAATTGTCTTTTATTCATGCTATAACTGTATTATCCGAAAATCGTAATACACGTGTGAATACATAGACCACAATATGTCCCTAGTGAGCCTCTAGTTGACTAGCTCGTTGTGATCAACAGATAGTCATGGTTTCCTGGCTATGGACATTGGATGTCGTTGATAACGGGATCACATCATTAGGAGAATGATGTGATGGACAAGACCCAATCCTAAGCCTAGCACAAAGATCGTGTAGTTCGTATGCTAGAGCTTTGCCAATGTCAAGTATCTCTTCCTTTGACCATGAGATCGTGTAACTCCTGGATACCGTAGGAGTGCTTTGGGTGTATCAAACGTCACAACGTAACTGGGTGACTATAAAGGTGCACTACAGGTATCTCCGAAAGTATCTATTGTTTTATGCGGATCGAGACTGGGATTTGTCACTCCGTGTAAACGGAGAGGTATCTCTGGGCCCACTCGGTAGGACATCATCATATGCGCAATGTGACCAAGGAGTTGATCACGGGATGATGTGTTATGGAACGAGTAAAGTGACTTGCCGGTAACGAGATTGAACAAGGTATCGGTATACCGACGATCGAATCTCGGGCAAGTAACATACCGATAGACAAAGGGAATTGAATACGGGATTGATTAAGTCCTTGACATCGTGGTTCATCCGATGAGATCATCGTGGAACATGTGGGAGCCAACATGGGTATCCAGATCCCGCTGTTGGTTATTGACCGGAGAACGTCTCGGTCATGTCTGCATGTCTCCCGAACCCGTAGGGTCTACACACTTAAGGTTCGATGACGCTAGGGTTATAAAGGAAGCTTGTATGTGGTTACCGAATGTTGTTCGGAGTCCCGGATGAGATCCCGGACGTCACGAGGAGTTCCGGAATGGTCCGGAGGTAAAGATTTATATATAGGAAGTCCTGTTTCGGCCATCGGGACAAGTTTCGGGGTCATCGGTATTGTACCGGGACCACCGGAAGGGTCCCGGGGGCCCACCGGGTGGGGCCACCTGCCCCGGGGGGGCACATGGGCTGTAGGGGTGCGCCTTGGCCTACATGGGCCAAGGGCACCAGCCCCAAGAGGCCCATGCGCCTGGGGAAACCCTAAAGGAAGAGTCCCAGCAGGGGAAGGCACCTCCTAGGTGCCTTGGGGGGGGAGGACTCCTCCCCTGGCCGCCGCCCCCTTGGAGATTGGATCTCCTAGGGGCTGGCGCACCCCCCCCCCCTTGGGATCCCTATATATAGTGGGGTAGGAGGGCCTCCCAAACATACCTTATGCCTTTGGTGCAGCCCCTCCCTCTCTCCCAAGTTCTTCTCCTCTCCCGTGGTGCTTGGCGAAGCCCTGCGGGATTGCCACGCTCCTCCACCACCACCACGCCGTTGTGCTGCTGTTGGATGGAGTCTTCCTCAACCTCTCCCTCTCTCCTTGCTGGATCAAGGCGTGGGAGACGTCACCGGGCTGTACGTGTGTTGAACGCGGAGGTGCCGTCCGTTCGGCACTTGATCATCGGTGATTTGAATCACGACGAGTACGACTCCATCAACCCCATTCACTTGAACGCTTCCGCTTAGCGATCTACAAGGGTATGTAGATGCACTCTCCTTCTACTCGTAGCTGGTCTCTCCATAGATAGATCTTGGTGACGCGTAGGAAAATTTTGAATTTCTGCTACGTTCCCCAACACGGAGCTCTTGACATTTGTTGGTGTTGTGGGTGTGGAGGTCATGGTACACACAGTACCGGCTGCCCTTGGAAGATTCGGGCTGATCTCTGCCCCGCTTGGTGTCTGGTTCTGCCGCGAGCACGGCAGCCCCCTTGCGCTTCACATCCTTGGCCATGGGCTTCTTCTCTTCTGGGTCTGCGGCAGGCAGCTAGAGACGCCCTTCCTCAGCCCTGGCGCACTTGGTTGCCAAGTTGAACAGCTCCAAGGAAGTGCATAGGTCTTCATGCATCGCCAGCTCCTCCTTCATCTTGACGTCGCGCACGCCGTCGGAGAAGGATGAGATGATGGCCTCCTCGGTCACCTTGGGAATCTTGAGGCGTGCGTTGTTGAAGCGCTGGATGTACTTCTGCAGGGTCTCTCCGGGTTGTTGCTTGATGCGGCGCATGTCGCTCATGGCGGGTGGCCGGTCGCGAGTACCTTGGAAGTTGGCGATGAAGCGGGTGCGCATCTCGTTCCAGGAGGAGATCGTGCCTGGAGCCAGGTTCAGGAGCCAGGTGCGGGCCCCGTCCTTGAGCGCCATGAGAAATCAGTTCGCCATGACCTTCTCGTCTCCATTGGTAGCTTCGATGCCCAGCTTATAGAGCTGGAGGAACTCCGCAGGGTCGGCCGTGCCATCGTAACGAGGAGGCAGGTTTGGCTTGAACTTGCCGGGCCACGCGACGCTGCATAGCTCAATGGTGAAGGCACAGCAGCCTGCTATGGCCACGGGAGGCCTTGGGTGACGGAGAGTTTGGTCTTGCATGTCCCCACGCGCTGCAGCTGGGAGCAGCGCGGGGTCTTGACGTGCGGGAGCAGGAGCACGGGCGCTCCCTGCTGCTGGGAGCGCCCGGGCAGCTTCTTGCGTGCGAGGGACTTCTTGGCAGCTCTGCTCTTGCCGCGCTGGCACCTGACGGAGCGGGTTCCGCCCAGGGGCCACGCGCCTTGGGGCCACGGCGCCTTGGGGCCACGGCGCCTTCTTGAGGAGGAGGCGGCTGGGGCGCCCCTGGAGCTTCGTCGCCCGCGCGAGGCGGGGTACGGTGCAGCGGAACGGATGGCGCAGGAGAGCCCCCCGCGGCGCGGACGAGCTCGGCGACGCGGTCGAGCCATTCTTCATAGACGTCGTCGACGGGACGGTAGCGCAGGAGCTCGTTTGCCGCGATGAGCGCAGCTCGAGCCTCCATGGGTGCACGGAGCGCGCGGGACGAAGAACCAGCTGGGGTGAGCGAGGGAGTAGCGGTGCGGCCGTCTTGCCGCACGGACGGATGCTGAGGTGACGCTTGCTGCTTGTTCCCAGCCGGGCCGGTAGTGGCGTTGACGGCAGGTGACGGGAAACGGCGAGGACGCCCGCCGACAGGAGCCGTCTGGGCGACGCGGGAAGCGAGAGCGGCCCGGCGCTCGGCGCGGGCCCGACAAGCGTCAGTCGTCAGGAATATCTTTGCCTGGCGAAATGGCAGGCGTTGGAGCGAGATGTCAGAAAAGGCTGCGGCAGGAGAACGCGTGCCCCGACGCGCAGGTCGCGCGCGTATGGCCACCTGACACCGCACTCCCCCGCCTCCGGTGTCCCCACGGCGTGTATGCAAACGTGAAACACGCCGTGTGCCTGGGCGGTAAGTTTCCGTGCTTGCGCATCGATCAGAAGAAGTGTGTATCCTCTAGCGGCCTTGGAAGCGTGCCGCTTGTCATCAACTGCCACCTATACCCGCAACAAGACTTTGTTATAAACCAAAAATATATGTATTCTATGTTGTGTTGCAAAACTTCTGTAACAAGATCCGTGTTGCAATAAGAAATACAGTATATCGTAACAAAATCTTTGTTACAATGATGAAGGTGTTGCTCATGTGCCAGATCTGATGGCCGGTGACCCGGCCGATCTTTTAAAATGAGCGGACGCGTAGTACGCCCCTTCTTCATATCAGTCTCCTCTCTTTCTAAAAAAAGGGTCAGGCTGATCGCTTGATCGGTCTCCTTGTGTTGGACGTGGTACAGCAGTCCAAACTCCAGATGGATAACCACCCGTATCTGTCTGGGTCTCCATATGTGAGGTGCATTACCCGTAGGTTTCGGGAATCAATATAAGCAGCACGAATGCGCGAGCCGAAGCCCTAGTAGAAGCCTATCGGTGTTCCATCTAACAACCAATCACAAACCTCTCCCTCTGATTTTTAGAGGGGTAGGCCGTCCCGCTCATTTGTTGGCCAATAAAAATTAACCCACCTGTAAAAGCTTGTAAACTGTTTGTACGTATAGCATTGCCGGTGTTCCACAGCGTACGATTTCTCACAAGCACTTCTTGTTCGATCGTTTTGTCGCCTCGCAGCACCTCCTCGATCGGCAGCAATGGTAAACCCTCCTTCCTCCCGAGTCCTAACCATAACGAAGCGCCCCTGTAGATAAACACTGACCGGCTTCCCCCCCGCAGGCCGTGAAGAAGGACAACAAGGCGGCGGCATCCTCGTCGTCGGCGAAGCCCGCCAATGCCGGCAGTGGGAAGCAGCAGCAGAAGAAGAAGGTACATAGACCGATAGACGCTACTAGTCCAAGCGATCTCCCAGATGAATTTCGCGTTTCTCAATTCTGGATCGCCGGATCTGCCACGAATTTGCTTTGCGTTTTTAATTTGGTACTGTACGTGTTTGGCCTCTGCGTATGCAGAACTGGAGCAAGGGGAAGCAAAAGGAGAAGGTCAACAACGCCGTGCTGTTCGACCAGGCCACCTACGACAAGATGCTGTCCGACAGGGACGAAGCCAGCGCCCGGCTCGATGCCAACGCGTACGCTGTACGTCGTGAGACAGCTGAAAAATTTGACGTACGCATCGTGATTTTTTTTTAACCGGGCCTTAACCCCTTTCCATTAAAAACATAGCGGAAATACATAGTTCAGATAACCACAGACCCAAATACCAACTACATCGCAAGGAAACTAGAAAGAGGAGGCGAGTTCAAAGCACCACTAGGAAACCCACCATGAGCACTCGTCATCGAGCAGCTCATTGCGGGGCGAAAATCCAACGACACCCGTGATCACGCAACCTAAAGGATCTAAACACCAAGGAGACCCCAAAAGGAACCCGAAATAGTCTTAACTTCACCAAGCTTACAGGCTCATAAAAGAGCAATCAGAAGCACTCGCGCAGGAGTGAAAGGCAGTCTATCCTTGACAGACGAGAATTCGAAGCTCCAAAGAGATGCAGAAGGGATCAGTTTGAAGCTGAGTTGGTTGGAGCCGCGCAGATTCTCATCATCATCGAAGCACTGGACCTGAGCATCTTGGCTCCGTGCTCCATGGTCACCCGATCATCGCCAGCCATCAAATCTGCCCAGTACATCAAAAAACCACAAGCAGCATACACCACATTAAAAGGGCTTTTGAGGTCTTTATGTTCAAAAGTAGCTTGGTTACGATTATTCCAAATCGCCCAACAGACTGCCGCCAAACCAGAGGTGTAAAGTTTGGTTCCATCAGGAAGGAAAATATAACACCACGATTTCCCGGGCAGAATTGTATTGGGCCGCTTGCTAATGGGCTTTGTAAGAGCTAGGCCTAGCAAGCCACGTTCGGCTGTTGGTTAACGCTAGGCTGACGCACACGCACGTTCGGGCTGTTGGTTAATCGTTGTTTCTGTTTGCTGCTCGCTCGCCTCCCTCTGCGCTGTTCGGCTGCCTACCGCGCGGAAACAGCCTAGCGGCGACGGCGGCTGGAGGCTGGCCTTGGCCTCGGCACGCGGCCAGCGGCGGGATGAGCGGATCTGTCCCGGGGAAGGCAGGAACGGCTTGCAACCTTGCCCACTCATTCCTTCCTTCGTAATCAGATTAGGTAAGATTGCTAACTGATGTGCCTATCCACATCTAGGGATGGATAGATTAGGGCTTAGATTTTAAGTTCAGACCGTTGATTTTTTTTCAAGTTAGATCATGATAAAAATATTATTTGAACATTCATTGCAACGAAGTATCACAAATTACATCTGCCTTGTGATTTTCTTTAACACACTATTCTATGTTCCGTTTATTCCTACAAGCTCTCTATTTTGAATATATCAACAAATTACAATGATGAATTTATGTGAACTCAGAATCTGTTTTTTATCTTGTAGTATTTTTTAGGACATTTGGATGGTAATTTGGATAGCCGTACTTTTGCTTGGAACAAGATGAGTTTGGTTCCATGCATGGCCTTGTTCTATGACTTTTATTGTCAAGTCTCAAATTCATTTTGGTCTATGAAACTGAATATCGATATGCTACATATTAGTTCACTTTAAAACCACATTTGTATGACTTTGTTTTTAAATTCGTTTTTTCGTTATTAATGTGGATTTGTGGTACGGAAGTTTGAGGCTATTTTATATGTTGTATCTATCGGAACAACATCACGTTTTAATTTCGACATTAGACACTTCGGCTCAAGCTTGCCCAGGCTCGACAAAAGTTCTGGCTCCGCCACTGCTGTCCGAGGCGCCCAAGTACAAGCTCGTCACCCCCTCCGTCCTCTCTGAGCGCCTTAGGGTACGTATACGTACGATCGATCATACGGTTCTCTTCTTGATTAACCCGGGTACAATGCGCAGCTTAGACAGGATGATTATCTGAAGATCTCACCTAGCATCATCTTCCTGCAGATCAATGCGTCCCTTCATGGCGTGCCTGGAGGGAGGGGCATCAAGGACCTGATGGCAAGGGGGCTCGTGAGGGAGGTGTCCCTTCATGCCAGCCAGCAGATTTTCACCAGGGCTACCAATGTACCATCGAGTTAGTTATATTTGCTAGTGGCGTTTTTCTAGTCCAGCACTAGGCTAATAAGAAAATGAGTTGTAGATTAATAAAAAGTTCATACCCTTGTATTTAAGTATATTCTTCAGTCAGTATGAATAGTGTTGAATTATCTTGTTTTTACATGATCGATCTTTGTTCGTGGGATTGTAGATCCGATCACTGCCTTTATTATCTTCTCTGATCATGCTACCCTCATTTGTTCTTTTGATCAAAAGAGCCAGGTTTTCAGTATGACTTTGTCCATAAGAGAATTGACTTCTGTTGTAATTTTCCATTGAGAAATAGCAATGGGAGCTCAACCATGAAAACCTGAAAATATTGGTTAGTCAAGCACTTGTAATGGGCAAAAGGTTGGTTTTGCAAACAAAATTATCACAATCCCTTTCGCGTTGGCAATTATAGCTCCTCCGTCTTCTTCTTTTTTGCGAAAAGTACCAGATTAGTTATAAAAATTCATCGAAAGTACAAAGCATCTCAAACATAATAAAAAAATACATTAAGATTTTGAGACCATCAAATGACCACTATTACCACCAAAATACGTCGGCATGCCGCTGTCGCCGCTTCCCTATTGGAGCCGATTTGACCATGTCGAATCCTTGCATGGACCTGAAGCACCTGACATCAAATTTCACCATATGATGAGAAACTCAAATCTCCTCGCCGCAAAGAGATGGTAGGAATCTAGGCCGTAGTGAGTGGTGGTTAGTTTGGTCGCACTTGAGCCTCAGCTAACTGCTTTGGGCCTGTCGCTTTGGTATCTGGCTTTAGCATTTGTCTTGTCCCTGTCCCTATCCCCAAGCTTTAGCGCCTCTTTTTTCTCGCTTTTTTCGTTTTTGGGTTTTCATTCGGTTTTCTCTGATTAGCCGAGAATGTTAGGTTTTTGGGTCCGATTTTTCTTATAAACTGGGCCAAACTTTTTTCTTTTTAATGAAATGCAGGACCTGTCCTCATAGGGGATTTCTCAAAAAAAAAAATCTACACCGGAGTTCTATCAACTACGGTCGGGATCTCCTCCCAGAGTCTACACCGGGCTGCAGCCAGTTTAGGAGCGTTAGGCTCTCAGATTTTTGGGTTCACGCTACAGGCACACGAGAGCAACACCGAAGAGCTTGATATAACTCGCCGCTAGTCCTGGCCATGGGCAGCCGGGCCCGCCGGCCCGGCCCAACCCGGCCCGACGCTACTCTTGGGCCAGGCTCGGGCCCATCATTTTTGCAGTTTTCTAAAGGGGCCCGGCCCGAGGCCCGACGGGTTTTGCGTGTTCGGGCCAGACTTGGGCCAAAAACTAGGCCCGATGGCCGGGCTGGACCGGGCTCGAGCCCAGGTTTTTTGGCTCAGACTTGGCTAGGCCCGGCCCGTGGTTTGGCCAGGTATACTCGCCGCCCATCTTTTTAGCCAGGATCTAGACAGAGTAGGAGGGGTGGACAGCGAGCCAGCAGCTACGGTGAGGAAGTCACACAGTCCAGCTGCACGTTTGCAGCCTGCGAGCATATGACACTCCATCGGGAGCACGCTATTGCAATGCTTCTCCATCCGCATCTAAAACAGAGGTCTCGTTGCAGTCTGTAACTTGATTCCTATGAGCTGCACAAAAAGCAACGATGATTGAGCCAATCCGCTAGTACCTATGAGCTGATCAACATCGGTCACGTCTCTTCGATCTCCAATAGAGCGTTCGAGAAACAAATAAATAAGTGCGTGTTTCAAGCTCTTCACAAAACAGACATGACATACCCTCAACATACTGCCGTTTGGCCAGGTTTCCCTAATCAACAATTCATCAACATTACTGCTTATACAAAGTTGTAGTAAGGTTGAAACACTTAACGGAGGGAGTATCTTGTAACAACCCTCTTGTAACTCCCTTAACCTCGTACTACATTGTTTAGGTAATTTTATGGTTTACTAGAACATAAGGGCGCGCATTGCTGCGCCTGTGCATTTTATTGGAAGAACAATACAAATATATGAGAAAATCTGGACATCACAAAAAAGAAAAAAAACTTACTTCAATATAGATAGTTGGGCATTATTGAAACTTTAGGTACAAGTTGCATAATTGAATGCTATCTAAGTAAGCATTGGATTGTCATTGTGCATTTTTTTGTCTATGCATAACATTTGCTAAGGCATTTGAATAATTGAATAAGTGGTGGATCATATTTGTGTGGTATGTGTCATCGTTCATTGTAGCCTTGCCGTGCTAAGGGGAATCCCTTGGTCCGTCCTTTGGACCAGGCGGCGGCAACGGTGGCGTCATGGCGCCGTCCTCTTCTTGGAGGCGTCGTCTTGTTGCTCAAGGAGTTCCGGTGGCACGGCTCAATTCGGTGTTGGCTTCTACTATGGGTGTGGGCCTCCTTGGTGCAATATACACCATCACGGACGCTCTCTCGATGACGTCGTCTCTAGATCCGCCCAGGCCCTACCGTCCACTTGCCGACTTCTTGTCGGCGCAATGGATGGGGTACGTTGGTCTGTGTTGGCTTTGTGTTTTGGTCTTGTTGTAGAGGTCTCTGGCGTCGGTTATGATGCGGTTTGGTTGCTCTGTGGCTTGCCCCATCACCATCGGCATGAGGTTGGCCTAGGTGAAGCATGTATCTTAGTACACGTTGTGGGTGTGTTTGATGAATGTGGATGCTAGTTCTTGTGATTGGTGTTGCAATGGCCGAAAGACATTATATCCAGCTTCTTTGCCGCTTCTCCTTTAATACTGCTAATACGTATTCCAGAAAAAAAATGTAGTTGCTACGTAGTTGAGGAATAATAGAAGGAACAAAGAATGATGATGTCCTCGTTTTAGCCTTGCAAGGTAGATGCTGCGTAGTACAGGAATATAAAAGGAAAAAAGAATGGTGCAGTAGAACCATAGGTAGCCAAAGTTGACAAAGGTAGCCAAAGTTGCACGCTACTTTCTTGCACCATTAATCAGGAAAATAGGCTGCAGCACCACGGATCGGCAGCCCGATCGCTCTCACGACAGAAAATAAGGGGGTGTTTGGTTTCAGGGACTTTTTTGTGTTGGGAATAAAAAAAGTCTTTAACAAACCAAATAGGATGGGAGGATTTTTTGTTAAAAGCCCTTAGAAGCACCTTCTTGAGAGTTTTTTTAAAAAGTCCCAAAGACTAGAAAAATTCCTAGGACTAGAGAACCAAACACCACCTAAGTCACCGGGCGGCCGACCTCACAACCCAGTACTTCAGAAGGCTCAGAAATAAGCCTGCGGAGCAGCGGCCCTTTTGATGTTGGTTCGACTTCAGCGAACAGGCGCAAATGAATGCTACGAGAGGATGGAATGATCTCACTCGTTTATACGCTTAATCGGACGGTTTAGGATCCCAAATCACTATGGAGGCTCCTAATTAGCTGAGTTATACTGTTTAATAAATTATAGGACGTTTTACGCCGGCCTTGGTCCCCTTCAATTTTTCTTTGATGACGACCACATAAAATTGTGCGTTTGGGGGAGGAACCGCCACTTGACAAACACCAGAATACGAACATACTTGTCACCGAGTGGTGAAAGGACATCTCAGATTTCACAGTATCATGCGCTACAATCAATGTACACTTTCCGAAGTGGCTACAAATTTAGTACAATGCCGGCCTTCGTTTCCTTGATCTGTCGCTGATACTGCAAAAGAGAGAGCACCGCTCTTCACCGTGGTCTAAATGGTCGGCACATGCTCTACATCGAGGAGCAGACAGCGCGCAATAATCCGCACTGTTATCCGGTCGAATTCGGCGTAACAATCACTCACTCCATATGCACAGCACGACACAATCACATGAGACCCAAGAGCGCCCTACTACACGGAAAATCAGAGCGGAACCCGCTCCTTCTTCCCGTCGCACCTCCCGATTTCCCAGCCCCGCCTGCCACCCTCCTCGTGCCATCCTAATTCAATGTACAGTCCGGCCATCTCCGGCCCCGCCTAAGGCTCCTCCAGCGACGACACGGGCAGATCGCCAGCCGAATCGACGGGCCTCTGCGGCGCCGCCATCTTCGTGGTGATCTCGGCCACGACCAGCCTCGACAGCAGCAGGCCGGCGACGAGCGCCGACGCCATGAGCATCGTGAACACGCCGCTCCAGCTCTTGGCGGAGATGTACCCCGTCAGGAGCGGCCCGACGGCCGCGCCGATGGACCCCGTGCCGTCGATGATCGCCGTCACGGTGGCCAGCGCGCGGGAGTTGCCGTTGAGCGAGCTGTGCGTGCCGAGGTCGGCGGACACGGCGGTGGTGATGAGCGCGTAGGGCCCGTTCACCAGCACCCCCGTCACGAACATGAGCGCCACGTTCCACGTCAGCGAGATGCTCCCGTAGATGCGGTAGAAGAAGAGCGCCGGTATGGCCGAGAAGGTGAAGGTCGCCGCCGTCAGCGCCCGCGCGTCGAGCCGGTCGGAGATGTGGCCGGCCAGGATGCCGCCGACGACGCCGCCCACGTCGAACAGGGTCGACAGGATCCCCGCCGCGGAGTCTGACAGATATTCTCCCCCGATCTCTGAAATTCAGGAACAGAACAAAACGGTGGTCAGGTCAAAAAAAGATTCATTTTTTATCTCCACGTGCCGCCAGCATAATATACAACTAGACGAACCTGTGTGGCTGAGGTAGAAAGGGAGCCAATAGAGGAACGTGTAGGCGACAAGCTTGCAGAAGAAGAGGCAGAGAGCAAATGGGGCAACGCCAGGGATTCTCCATGCCTGGATGAACCCCACTGCCTCGTCTCGTCCACTCGAATGTCCCTCCAGCAGAGGCACATCCGTGCCATTCTTCTCGTAGTCCTTCACATGGCGATCCTCCTCGACCCCGACCACCTCAGGATCAACAGGCAAGAAGAGAAACACGGCCAGCCCGACCAGCGCAATCATGGCACCGGGCACTGCAAACGACCAGCTCCACCCGAACTTCAGCATGGCAGCCGCGATCAGCGAGCCAGAAATGTTTCCCACTGAGGTGTGAGCGTTCCAGATCCCCATGATCAGCCCCCTCTTGCTCTTCCCGAACCAATTGCCGACGACCGCGACCACGGAGGGCCAGCCGGACGACTGGAACAGACCGGCGATCATCTGGACGCCGAGAAAGTAGTAGAAGCTGTGGATGTTGAGCCAGTAGCCGGCTCCGAAAGCGGCGGTGAACAGCCCGGTCCCTACCATTCCGATGGTCAGGAGGATCCTGAGATCCACCCGGTCACCCAAATGGCCGGCAAAGAACATGCCAATGGCATACACCCCAAGGAAAGCCAAGTCGATCTCGCCGAGCAGCTTGGTGCCATCCTCGCCGTTGAACGGAGCCCAGCCACTCTGGAGAGCCGTGTTGTTCGCCGCGCCTTTCAGTTCTTGAAGATACATATGGCTGGGCCAGTGCAACAAGCCCAGGTTTGTTGTCTTGGGATCAAGAACACTCTTGACAATGCTTGTGGTTTTCCTAGTGGCATGGTAACTGGCATATGACAGGAAGGTGAGCACCAACACAAGAGCCTGAGATGATCTGAAGGAGAGAGGGCCGCCACGGACACACTCGATGAGCTGAATCCCCATGGGCTTTATGCTACCCATCCTGCTTCTGCTCTCAGCGGAGGAGCCCATGAGCGAGCCTGAATTTGGCTTCTCCACAAACTGGTAGTTAATGTAGCCGGGAAGAAGGCCGGCTGGTGTTATTGCCTAATATCTGAAAAAAACCAAACACGGCAAACGTCAGAATTATCCAGATAAGATCATAAGTGCTGACCGACAGCTCGACAGAAATGTGGAACTTGGAGTTATGAAAATGAAAGTGACGGATGCAAATGCTTATTTTGCAACAAGGAGTAATGATCCTATAACAATGCTTGGATGAATTATTGGGGCCAAGGACTAGATGGTTCCTGAAATAAAATAAACACCACGCTATATTGCTACCACTTTGCACTTGCTGTCATAAGATTAGGTTGGATGTTACGAATTTTTTAGGTGGGATGATACGAGGGAAACATTGTTAAATCATTGAATCTTTTGTTTGAGCGGCCCCTGGCATCAGCATAGATATGCCTACAAATGAGCACTTTTCATCAGAATCAACCTAACAGGATAGCCAAGCGCCCAAGCTCAAAATTAAAATCAGGGACCCCCGGATTGAGCAGAGAAAACAACCACTAACTTCATACAGTTGACATTAACCTGAAATTGATTGGGAGATTTGGTCGATGGAGGGGGGCAAGATCTAATGATCACTACCAAAATCAAGAAGTGCGACTGAACTTGGATTGATCAACTGAAATAATATTACCAAGGAAACAACAAAATAGAGCTCCTTCAACCACAGCAGCAAGGCTCACCTACAGTTGAGCAACCAGCAATGGGAAGAAGAGTAGGCAGGGGGCACAGAGATGCGTGAATACGAGCCTAAGGGCACGAATGAATATAAAGGCGAAGAAGCAAGACAAGGCCGGTCTTGCAAGCAAGGCAAGGCAGCCCGACAACAGAAGCAACCGAACCAACGGATCTTACTCTATCTGAAAGAGAAAGCGGAACGAGCAGAGCGGCTAAAGTTGCCCGAAGCTTTGCAACTTGCAAGACAACAGTTGAAGAGAAGTCGGGCGATCCGTTATGCCGCCATGGCCGGCATCTGCGAGAAGCCGCCTTCTTCTGACGCAGGCGGACGAAACGGAACCGAAAGCAAGATGGAGAGGCGCCGGCATGACGCGAGCCATTACCTGCGGAGAGAGGCGCTGGAGGTTGCCCAGGAAACAGAGGATGTGTGCTCTTCTTCTTCGTCTCCGGCCGGCTGTTGGGGAGTCGGGCCGTCGTGCGTGACCCGGGAGGGAGGGAGGGAGGGGCTCGGGGTCGTGGGGAGCGCGGACCGTGGAAGTGCTGAGGCGCCTCGGCCGTGGCCACCGAGGAGGTAGCTGCTCGTGTGTTTATACCGGTGCTGGCGACAGCTTATGTTTGGCAACTCCTGCTCGTGGTGCCCGTGGGCTGCCGCTGGATCGGGTGTTTCCCCGGTCAGGTCACGCCCGCCCCTACGGTCTTCTTCTTCTTTGTGGTGCCTGATCGCTTGCTTAACGACAAGAGGCGTAATGAGCGAGTACTGTTTAGTTGACTAGCTTGTGTTATGATACAAGCTCATAAAATATAAGAGGGGGGCATGTGCCTTGAAACGTGGATGGTCCAACGGACCCAAGCGTGGGAAAAAAAATATCCATCATAAATGGTGTAAACGTGTTGCCACGTTGGGATTAAAAAGACATTGGCAATGCCGCTGCGCCAGGTCAGAAATCCCCACGTAAACTAGGAAAACGGGCATGCACACTTGGTTAGTACAAAGAGTATTTCCAAGCGCCGTGGTTGCGGTGGTGCATTTTCCTCCTCTTGTTTTTCTTCTAAAGAAGACGTCAAAACAGTGCTGTTCTCCAATAGTAGAACACCAAAGAAGCGCCAGGACTTTGAGGAGGCATGGCCAAATACGCACCCTTGGTAGTACTGGTAGGTCCTGCGTGCGGGAGAGCGATATCTTTCTTGCGCTAATCAAACGCGCTGCGAAATTGCTCGTCCGCCTAGCTTGTTCATACCGGGGGTGACGAGACGCACGCACGCGCCCGCCAAGGTTTCCGGGCTCGATCTCCTTCCCAGCAAAAGAAAAGAGAACGCAGATTTGCTTGCGGCCGGCTGCGACTCCAAGAATAGATTAGTCTTTCGACGAAGGGAATATTGGGAGCGGATATCCTTTTCGGGGGCGCATATTCGCGGAGCTAAAATTATATGCCTCGTACCCGATCCCAACAGCTGTGGGGCCCGCGCCGAACGCGATCCTGTGCCTCACGTCATGTGCCGCCGTTTGCTACTATTCTCTTCTCCAGTAACCCGCATGCTAACACCGCCGCGGTTTGCTAACTTTGCTTCGACGCAACGTATGATTCATCACAAATTATAGTAATAAACATTGTCAATTCCCAGCTTTTCTGAAGTCCGAATGTGCCAGAAATTATCAACATTTAACAAGGCGGAATAGTGGAAGATGAATGGTGGGAATCTGGGGGCGACCGGACGAACCTTTTGCCTTTTTGTTGTTTCGATCGCCGTGCGGTGCCCCTGCCTGCGGGCGGCAGACGTGAACCGGGGCTCGACGACTGTTGCGCGCGTGAGGGCGCAGTCGTCGTCCGGCGCGGCGTGTCTGCGCATGAGATGAGACGGAGGGAATCGGGTCAGGGGAGGAAATGCAAGGGCGCGATTGATTGGCTCGGCGGTGACAGACGATAGATACCTCGATTCGTCGACGGGGTCGAGCCCAGCAGGATCGAGCTCCGTCCAGCGAACGGACAAACCAGGGGGAAGAGGCCGCCCGCCTATTTATGCCAGGGGGAAATTGTGGCCTCCCTCCGGGTTTCAGGAAAAAAAAGTGGGGAAATTAAAAGGGAAAATAGCTGGAGAAGAAAAGGTGAAAAAAATATAGATAGACATAAAAGGTGAACCGATGTGCTATTTACGTACCACGTACAGTATGACCGTGGAACAAA